>NC_092411.1:275687909-275717909 GCF_040894005.1 Engystomops pustulosus | reverse complement strand
CATCCTATAGCGGGACATTATCACACTCTGTCACACTCACATCAAACCAGTAATCACACCTGTCACAATCAGCAGGTTTTTTTTAAACCTTATTATCTCATATCTATCTATCTCATATCTATCTCATATCTATCTATCTATCTATCTATCTATCTATCTATCTATCTATCTCATATCTATCTATCTCATATCTATCTCATATCTATCTATCTATCTATCTCATATCTATCTATCTATCTATCTATTTATCTATCTATCTATCTCATATCTATCTATCTATCTATTTATCCATCTATCTATCTATTTATCTATCTATCTATCTATCTATCTATCTATCTATCTATCTATCTATCTATCTCATATCTATCTATCTATCTATCTATCTATCTCATATCTATCTATCTATCTATCTCCTATCTATCTATCTATCTATCTATCTATCTCATATCTATCTCATATCTATCTATCTCCTATCTATCTATCTATCTATCTATCTATCTATCTCCTATCTATCTCATATCTATCTATCTATCTATCTATCTATCTGATTTCTATCTATCTATCTCATATCTATCTCTCTCTCTCATATCTATCTATCTCATATCTATCTCTCTCTCTCATATCTATCTATCTCATATCTATCTATCTATCTATCTCATATCTATCTATCTATCTCATATCTATCTATCTATCTATCTATCTATCTATCTATCTCCTATCTCTCTCTCTCATATCTATCTATCTATCTATCTATCTCATATCTATCTATCTATGGGGACATTAATCATAGTCTGTTAGACTGTTTTGAGCGTCTTTTAGCGCAAAAATCTGGCGTATCTCGTTAATTTGGTACATTTATGCGCCATTTTCTGGCGCACGGCACAGTTCGGCACTTAGTGGTTCTGAGTCCCTGCGCCTTATCTGACATAGTGAGTGCGTCCTATATGTTTGCACGGGATCTATCACAAATTTGCACCTAAAAAGGTGCAAAAAAAGGCGCAAAAATGCACCCTCTCTGAGCAGCTGCACTTCCAAAAAACTTCCCTTTTCATTACTAAAAACATACATTTTAGGTTCCCAAATGAAGAATTCCCTCCATGCAACATGGAAAATACTACGGAGCAGTTTTAAAATGTAACATTTCTCCAGTAACGACTTCATCATTGTCTATGGGATCATCTCTGGGAGTGATTATTGTCTTATTGTACAGATCTGAGAATATTATCAGTCTCCATTTACTGTACATTATAATAAAAAGGGAAAACACTCATTTCAGCAAGAATTTTTTTATTTTTTCTTCCATCTCTGTCACTTTTAGTCCCTGCAGTTACATCACAATGATAGTTTTTTTGTGCAGAGATGAAGCCCTGAACGTTCTGTCACATTTTCTCAGTCTCCTTTCATTATTGCTCACAAATGAGATCTAACAAGTTGAGACAAATTTGGCGCAAATGAATGGGACATGCGACAAATCCAAAACGCATTTACTAAGGCAGAACTAGATCCATCATAGATCAGGAGCCAAAAAGAAGAGCAAACCAGGCGCAAACATAGGCGAACCTGAGACCCACTATGATTAATGTCCCCCCATCTATCTATCTATCTATCTCATATCTATCTATCTATCTATCTCATATCTATCTATCTCATATCTATCTATCTATCTATCTATCTATCTATCTATCTCCTATCTATCTATCTATCTATCTATCTAGTATAAAGAAAGCGGGCAGCACTCCGTTGTAGATAAAAGTAAAAAAGTGTCTTTATTCCATAGTGAGCAACTGTGACAGCGACGTTTCGGCTCTGCAAGAGCCTTTCTCAAGCCATTCAAACAGTGAAATGGTGGCCATATTTAAATACAACAGGTGATCACATGACAAATTGGGCTACTCCCACCATTTTTGTATAACTGTGATATAATGCATATTACATAGTCAAATTACATATCGTGAACATTAAACATAGTGCACAATGTAAAATACATGTATATGTATGTGATAGACATTAAAATTGTGTTATATATAACAAACAGCTTTATTAGTGACACAGATTAGTCCAGCCATTGGTCTTGTCTGTGTAAAGGTGCTCAAGTGCTTCTGTGTTGACAGCAATGCTTCCCAGTTGTTTCCACGTGTCGACCTTCCCTGATCAGCAACAATGTACTCCGATACATGTAAAAAAATTTCTTTGAAAAAATTTTTTTTGAAAAAAAATTTTTTTTTTTTTTTTTTTTTTTTTTTTTGAAAAAAGGAAAAAAGGAAGAAAAATGCTACATGGAACGCAAGCTGAGCGCCAAAATGTGCGCATAAAAAATATGTCGCACGGTGGGACACACACTATGCGCCTGGTTCTGCGCATGTGTATTATGCCCCAGCAAGAGCGTCTGGTGCTATGGAAACCAAAAATGAAAATTTATCAGATAAAACATAGATGATTCTGGAATGCAATATTCATGCAATTTACATAAAGGAAAAGTCCACGATGTGTCAGCCATAAATCAGGACCAATTGGCTGTGATAACAACCATGTTGGATGCACGTTGATATTGATTCACCAACGATTGTATAACTCGCAAATATAAGGGACGACCTTGCTGAATATACCCCTAATAATAAACGGGGCAGACGGCATCATCAATCCCCTAAGTTTTTGACTGTACTTGTATAAAAGACAGTGTGGTCCCTGGCTAGACACACCAACCGTAACCTATGAAAGAACAACAATATACAAAATATAAGGGAATGGATGGAAATACGTTTACCATAGCACTTGACAATTGCATGAACGGCGCATCAATTTGCGCTCTTGAAGCACCAAATGACAAAAGAATATTTTGGGAGTTGTGTAGGGAGGCTTCCACGAGGAGACATCTGGGATAGGCTCATATTCTAAAAGAAAAAAAAGACATATAATGTCAAAATTATTATATCACAGGAAGTTACTCATTGCTACTCTGATGATGGACTATACAAAAGGAACTACAGCTGGATCAACAGGATCATAGGGACCAAAGTTTAAAATCCACATTGAGACCCTGTGGTCTCAGTGTGTCAAGGGTATAGATCCAATGTAACTCACGCTTTTTTAGAATAGCTACTCTATCACCACCACGTATAGGAGGTGGCACGTGATCAATGAGACGGAAACTGAGATGTTTCTCTAGATGTCCAGCTTCTGAAAAGTGTTTCGATATCGGGAGATCTTTGCGGTTGGATCGTATCGTATATCTGTGTTGGTTGAGGCGCGTCTTAAATTCAAGTGTCGTTTCTCCCACATATAATAGCCCACATCCATTTATTACGCTTGGTAAGTTCTTGTTCAGATTTGCCAGTTTTCACATGCGTCTGAACCGTAGCAAAAAAAACGTTATACTCATCTGTGGTCAAAATCGACTTCAATTGTGTGTCCATCTCAGGAAGATTAGTTTCCAATGCAGTGATCTCCTTAATGTGATGAGATGCAACTGTAAGCTGGTGAGTCTTTTGGATTCATTTTTAAATTTACGTATGAGTTCAGCCGTTCCAGGCGTAGTGAGGAAAGTGGAATCACCTGTTAGGCCATGTAGAATCCTTTCGCCGTCCGCATCAGTGTAAGCAAAACTCTGGAATCCATATGGATTCCAGAGTTTTGCTTACACTGATGCGGACGGCGAAAGGATTCTACATGGCCTAACAGGTGATTCCACTTTCCTCACTACGCCTGGAACGGCTGAACTCATACGTAAATTTAAAAATGAATCCAAAAGACTCACCAGCTTACAGTTGCATCTCATCACATTAAGGAGATCACTGCATTGGAAACTAATCTTCCTGAGATGGACACACAATTGAAGTCGATTTTGACCACAGATGAGTATAACGTTTTTTTTGCTACGGTTCAGACGCATGTGAAAACTGGCAAATCTGAACAAGAACTTACCAAGCGTAATAAATGGATGTGGGCTATTATATGTGGGAGAAACGACACTTGAATTTAAGACGCGCCTCAACCAACACAGATATACGATACGATCCAACCGCAAAGATCTCCCGATATCGAAACACTTTTCAGAAGCTGGACATCTAGAGAAACATCTCAGTTTCCGTCTCATTGATCACGTGCCACCTCCTATACGTGGTGGTGATAGAGTAGCTATTCTAAAAAAGCGTGAGTTACATTGGATCTATACCCTTGACACACTGAGACCACAGGGTCTCAATGTGGATTTTAAACTTTGGTCCCTATGATCCTGTTGATCCAGCTGTAGTTCCTTTTGTATAGTCCATCATCAGAGTAGCAATGAGTAACTTCCTGTGATATAATAATTTTGACATTATATGTCTTTTTTTTCTTTTAGAATATGAGCCTATCCCAGATGTCTCCTCGTGGAAGCCTCCCTACACAACTCCCAAAATATTCTTTTGTCATTTGGTGCTTCAAGAGCGCAAATTGATGCGCCGTTCATGCAATTGTCAAGTGCTATGGTAAACGTATTTCCATCCATTCCCTTATATTTTGTATATTGTTGTTCTTTCATAGGTTACGGTTGGTGTGTCTAGCCAGGGACCACACTGTCTTTTATACAAGTACAGTCAAAAACTTAGGGGATTGATGATGCCGTCTGCCCCGTTTATTATTAGGGGTATATTCAGCAAGGTCGTCCCTTATATTTGCGAGTTATACAATCGTTGGTGAATCAATATCAACGTGCATCCAACATGGTTGTTATCACAGCCAATTGGTCCTGATTTATGGCTGACACATCGTGGACTTTTCCTTTATGTAAATTGCATGAATATTGCATTCCAGAATCATCTATGTTTTATCTGATAAATTTTCATTTTTGGTTTCCATAGCACCAGACGCTCTTGCTGGGGCATAATACACATGCGCAGAACCAGGCGCATAGTGTGTGTCCCACCGTGCGACATATTTTTTATGCGCACATTTTGGCGCTCAGCTTGCGTTCCATGTAGCATTTTTCTTCCTTTTTTCCTTTTTTCAAAAAAAAAATTTTTTTTCAAAAAAAATTTTTTCAAAGAAATTTTTTTACATGTATCGGAGTACATTGTTGCTGATCAGGGAAGGTCGACACGTGGAAACAACTGGGAAGCATTGCTGTCAACACAGAAGCACTTGAGCACCTTTACACAGACAAGACCAATGGCTGGACTAATCTGTGTCACTAATAAAGCTGTTTGTTATATATAACACAATTTTAATGTCTATCACATACATATACATGTATTTTACATTGTGCACTATGTTTAATGTTCACGATATGTAATTTGACTATGTAATATGCATTATATCACAGTTATACAAAAATGGTGGGAGTAGCCCAATTTGTCATGTGATCACCTGTTGTATTTAAATATGGCCACCATTTCACTGTTTGAATGGCTTGAGAAAGGCTCTTGCAGAGCCGAAACGTCGCTGTCACAGTTGCTCACTATGGAATAAAGACACTTTTTTACTTTTATCTACAACGGAGTGCTGCCCGCTTTCTTTATACTATTACTGGAGGACCTGAGGCCCGGTCCTAGGTTGCCTGCACCCAATTTTCTTTTTCTTTTTCTCTGAAGGTTTGTGCTGCTTGGACTTTCTTTTTGTATCTATCTATCTATCTATCTCCTATCTATCTATCTATCTATCTATCTATCTCATATCTATCTATCTATCTATCTATCTATCTATCTATCTCATATCTATCTATCTATCTATCTATCTCATATCTATCTATCTATCTATCTATCTATCTATCTATCTCATATCTATCTATCTGTGATAAATCAGGTGTAGTATAAGACTGTAGTGTTACGTTACACTGTATTAGTTGCTCTGTGACTACATGAATATTGTATTACATTTATTGCACAGTTGATTCTATACCTACTACTATGAAGACGACTACAAAGAAGCCGCCGTGCAAATGCAGGACTCCGAAAAAGACGCCTCCCCCAGGTAAATGATAGAAGCATCTTCTTACCTGGAGGAACCTCAGTGATAGAGAGGTCTCTTCCTAACACCAGGCTGTTCCCCTCCTTTCAGAATACAGAACTGTTTTGTTTTGCCATATACAGAGCTGTATGAGGGCTTGTTTTCTGCGTAACAAAGTGTACTTCACACTGTACACCGTACATGTACAGCGCGGAGGTGCTGAGGCTGTAGAGGGCTCAGGGGCAGCAAACACCCACTCAGTGCTAACACCTATCGCGGGTACTAACCCTACCGATGCCGCCGGTGGCTCTGCCACCATCTTTGTTTTCCGATTGTCGCTTCCAGGGACGTCATCGGGGAGTGGTAATCGGTTGCCATGACAGGGTCTTTTTCAGACCCCAAGCTGCATGGCGTCTGCAGTTACAATGTGCCAGTGGCTATGTAAAAATGCCATATTCTGCAATACTTTCAATTTACAGAGATGTGTGAGGACTTGTTTTCTGTGGGACAAATTGTACTTACTAGTGGCACAATTTAGTATTGGGAAGCTGGAAAAAAAAAATTCAAATGTTGCGGAACTGACAAAAAATAACCTCAGTTGCTCCTTTTTGTAGAGGGCTTTTTTTTTTACGGGTTTAAAATCTACCTCCTGGCTGAAGGATTGTACCAATCACACTGACATACTGGTGTGTTCCTCTCTTCTTATTTCTTTGCTTTTACAAAAAAAAAAGAGCTTGAGGGGCTTCGGGCTCAATTCATTTTCACAATTTTAAAGCCTTTTTAAAAAAAAAAAACAAAAACCTGGACATAGGAAGCTTGAAGAAGAGCAGATCCTGCCAGAGGGGGGGGGGGGGGCACACCAGTATGTCAGTGTGCTTGTTTTACAGTCCTTCATCCTGGTGGTAGATGTCCTTTAACTTTGAGTTCTAGATGACACGCCTCCTTTATTCTTTGGATTAGTACGATTACAGAAATACCAAATTTATATAGTTTTTATAGTTTTTATAGGTCTTAATACCTATAAAACAAAAAGACCTTCCAGCTCCATATTCTGACCCCCATAACTTTTAGAGCTGTGTAAGGTGTCATTTTTTGAGGTATGAGCTGATGTTTTCATAGATTGTTTGAGAAACATATGGCCCTTTGATCATTTTTTGTTTAAATTGTTATGGATGGCAAAAAGTGGACGTTTGGCCGTACTAGGTCATTATTTGTATATTTTGGGATGTGGAAATTCTTTATTGATATATGAGGTCTAGGAAAAGAGGGTGATTAGAATTTTTAGTTTTTTATTTATTTATTAGTTATTTGTTAAATGTTTTTCTTGTCCCCCGGTTGGTAGTAGTTAGTAGCGGGTGTCTGCTGTATAATAATGTGAGACACTTGCCCTAAATTGAAATGGCTCAGCCCATGAATCCTCTCTCTAATGGATATGCAAATTAACTTCCCAGTCGGGAAGTGGTTACAATTTACCCATTAGGTCATGGGCTTCCTAAATACTTGCCAAATAGTTTTCCAGCTATATTCTTCTTTTTGTAATTTTTTTTTTTTTTGGGGGGGGGGCACAAAATTTATTCTTATAATTCAATTTAGGAATATGCAATGTGATCCAAGGACTGACACTGACTACAATGTTTGTCCTGTGTAGGTGTGCGCTGCAGTCCTGTGATCTGGGCGCCTCTGGCAGGATTGGCCCTCGTGCTCCTGATAGGGTTATACTTGTTGGCCTCTCATACATACCGTAAGTATCCTCTATCTATAGTATATGTATGCTGCCCTGTTATCACATAGGAGATGTATCATAAAGGTGTACAGTCGGGGGGGGTAGAAATAACTGTGCCCCATTGTGTTTATACGTGTAATAATACTGGCATGTCTGATTGTGTGTTCCAGGCGTGTACAGGAGGACATACATGTACTTCAGAAGGCAGTAAGTGTCTTGGTGTTTGTGGTGACAACGTGTTGTGTGTTAGATCTGATAACTGAGTATAAGAAACCACATAAGACAACGCGCGCCGTGTATACAACCTGCCGCCATACACGGGGGCCATAGCATCTGCTACCAGATATCACATGTATTTCTCCTGCTTCCAGATGTTTGCGTCTGATTTAATATCGATTTGCGTCCAAAAATCAAGATAGATTATATAGATAAGTACAGGCGGTCCCCTACTTAAGGACACCCGACTTACAGACAACCCATAGTTACAGCTCACAGTGCAAGCACCCGCAATGCTTGAAATGACGTCACAGAGGAGATGGAATGCGTCTTCTGGGCTGACATGATCCAGCAGTAGACATTTTTTTAAATTTTAATCCCCGCCCCCAGAACTTCAGGGGGGACGTGGTCAGGGAGCAGGATACTTTACTATAATGTCTGTATTAAGATAATACAGTAAGATAATCTGCTTTATACTTTTGTTTGCAAAATTTTTTCAAATATTATCTCGTCAGTATATGATACAGTTTCTTTAGGTTGATAGATACTATGGGGGGAGATTTATCAGAAGTCTCTTAGAGCAGAACTGCTCTAGTTGCTCGTGGCAACCAATCAGAGCTCAGCTTTCATTTTCCCACAGCTGTTTATTAAATGAAAGCTGAGCTCTGATTGGTTTCCATGGGCAACTAGACACTTAATGATAAATCTCCCCCTTACTCCTATCCATTTATTATGTCTTCTGTACCGGACATTAGTCCCTGCTACTTCTTCTGGAGGTTCATTGGGAACCAAACATCATGAACGATGGATTTTTTAGCTATACTGACTACTCTTCATTTCTTCACAGTTCTCCTAAGTAAAGAAACACTGATGGCGCTGAGCTGTATCCTGAAGATGTATAGACGACTGTTACACTGATGATAATGTGATGTAAATATATGTAAATATATGAAGCTTTATGTAAATCTGAGACAATCTGCCCACCTGGGGCTCTCCTGATCTCCTCGTCTTATAGTTGATGGATCCATGGATACTTCTAGGCATCGGAATCTTCCAACAGGGACACAAGGTCATGATAAATGATCATCTGAACACATAAACAAATTTGAAAACCTCTCGATGACCTATCAACATCAAGGGCCTAAATGCTCGGCTTGGGCCACTGAACCCATGGATCTTCATTCTCATCTTGTACTTATTCATCGTTTTAGCGTTTGTTGGAAATTCTCACCTTTTATGTACTGTTCACACTTTTAAGATGTCAAGTGTCTCCAGATGTTCTAGAAATTACAATTTTTTAAAATTTGGCTTCATCAGTTGTTCTTGTTGCATGTTGTTGTCAATGTCCATCATGGGACAGTGGTCATATTCTGGCCACATCGGTGATATCCATATGGACGACATGTCATCACAGTAATGATGATGGGGAGCATGATAACTTTCCTTGTTGTAATGGAGCTACTCTTAAAGGGGTTGTCATTGAATATATTTTTTAGGGGTCTCCTCTGCCCAAATTCTTCATCTCTAGGCCATTTCTAGTGGACTTTTCCTGTCTTGCATAACACATGAAACATTTATAGGAATGAGTACTGTCTAATACAGGCGGTCCCCTACTTAAGGACACCTGACTTACAGACAACCCATAGTTACAGACAGACCCCTCTGACCTCTGGTGAAGCTCTCTGGATGTTACTATAGTCCCAGGCTGCAATAATCATCTGTAATCCTTGGTCCCATTACAGCAAAAAATGTTTAAACTCCGATTGTCACTGGCGCAAAAATTTCTTTGTCTGCATCTACAATTATAAAATATACAGTTTCGACTTACATACAAATTCAACTTAAGAACAAACCTCCGGACCCTATCTTGTACGTAACCCGGGGACTGCCTGTATTTAATTTCCCCTAGAAATGCTCTCCCAAGAGCCATCGCATCATTAGATTATTTGAGCGGGGGCTGAATTCAAGCTGTTGTACTGAAGAGATCCAGCCCCTGAGTCCCTGTATGGTGATTCCAAACGTCTTATGTACTGATCTAATCATACAAGGGACCTAAAGCTGTGACTGAGGGGGCTGGATCTCTTTAGTACAGCAGCTTGAGTCCAATACCCAGTTATATGATCTAATAACAGAAGAGAAACACCACATGGCTGAGAGTAAACACATCAGTGTAATTCATTTGGAAATGATACTTGTCTGGCTCCTAAGAAGTGTCTCTGTTATTTATGGACAGAGCGGAGGCAAGGAACATATTATTGCATTTACCCCTGAACAACCCCTTTCATACCAGGTTTCTTTTCAGTCAGCCGTTGTCCTGCGGTCCTTCTAGAGGGGGCACTTTCATTACTGTCAATAAGAAATGAGTATTGTCCATATCAGAGACATACCACCTTCAAAGGGGTTTTCAAGAAATATGTTTATTTATCCCCTGGGGGTGTATAAAGCTAAGAATATTATGTGAATGGAGGCTGGATTCAAGCTTCTGTACTGAGGAGATCCAGCCCCTGAGTCACTTTATGTCATTGCCAAAATTGCCATACATGTTCCCCTCACTTCCCATCATTAGATCATGTGAATGAGGGGTGGATTCAAACCTCTGTACTGAAGAGATCTAGCCCCTCAGTCACAGCAGCAACTAAAGGTCTTTGTAGCTGCTCAGTGATACCATACTGTGACTCAGGGGCTGGATCTCCTCAGTAATAGACAACCTCTTTTAGAGAAATAAATTGAGTTTTTTGTTTCAACATTTGGAGAACACTTTCTTTAATCATATATTTCATAATAAGATTTATTTTTTCAGATTTGTAGTTGAGATTTTAAGGTGTAATTATCTTATTTTTAGGAATAGATCATTTATGGGGTCAGAATAATTACATTGTATATTTTACCGGTGTAAATTAAAGGGATAAAATTGTAAAACCCAAAAGGACTTCTGCTATTTAATTATCTAATATATAAAGCTTAGTGTAAGTGTGTGTATACAGTATATGTATGTATGTATGTGTGTATATATGTATGTATGTATGTGTATGTATATGTGTATGTGTATATACGTATGTGTGTATGTATGTATGTGTGTGTGTATATATATATATATATATATATATATATATATATATATGTGTGTATGTATGCGTGTGTGTGTATATATGTATGTATGTATGTCCACTTAAGGAATCTGCACCGTCGCGTTTACAATCACCAAATTTTGCACAGTTGTTGTCTGTGACTCAGAGAACATCTCAGACCTGGTTTTGAGATGGAATTTTCACCCCGCGCTTTCCAAAATCCACTTATTACCCACCATATATAGGAGCCATTGTCTGCTGCTGCTGCCAAGCAGTTGGAAGCTGAGCCGTGATTGGTTGCTGTTCTGCCACAGGTCATTAATATGAGCTCTGAGCTGTGATTGGTTACTATAGGCAATGAGTGTAAGCTGCTTAAGTGTGAGGTAAGATGGATAGACAGAGATAGGGGCAAAATTATCAGAGGTAAAACTGTTCGAGTTGCCCATGGAAACCAATCAGAGATCAGCTGTAATTTTATAAACAGCTGTGCAAAAATTTAACTTGCGCTCTCAGACAGTCACTGAAAGAGACTGCCGCTGACAGGCAGACAATTACTGAAAGAGACTGCCGGCTACAGTCAGACAGTCACTGAAAGAGACTGCCGCCAAAAGTCAGACAGTCACTGAAAGAGATTGCCGCCGACAGGCAGACATTCAGTGAAAGAGACAGTCTGAGAAAGTATATAGATACATATAAAATATTTTTGTTAACCTATTCTATTTTGTTGTAGATAAGAGCAATTATTTACTACCCTGGGCAATGCCAGGAGCTACAGCTAGTTATCTATATACTTAAAGGGGCAGATCACAGATGTGATAACTACTGCCCCCTATGTACAAGAATATAACTACTATAATACTGCCCCCTATGTACAAGTAGTTATATTCTTATACACAGGGGGCAGTATTATAGTAGTTATATTCTTGTTCATAGGAAGCAGTATTATAGTAGTTATATTCTTGTACATAGGGGGCAGTATTATAGTAGTTATATTCTTGTACATAGAGGCAGTATTATAGTAGTTATATTCTTGTACATAGGGGGCAGTATTATAGTAGTTATATTCCTGTACATAGAGGCAGTATTATAGTAGTTATATTCCTGTACATAGGGGGCAGTATTATAGTAGTTATATACCTGTACATAGGGGGCAGTATTATAGTAGTTATATTCTTGTACATAGGGGGCAGTATTATAGTAGTTATATTCCTGTACATAGGGGGCAGTATTATAGTAGTTATATTCTTGTACATAGGGGGCAGTATTATAGTAGTTATATTCCTGTACATAGGGGGCAGTATTATAGTAGTTATATTCTTGTACATAGGGGGCAGTATTATAGTAGTTATATTCTTGTACATGGGGGGCAGTATTATAGTAGTTATATTTTTGTACATAGGGGGCAGTATTATAGCAGTTATAGTCTTGTACATAGGGGGCAGTATTATAGTTATATTCTTGTACATAGGGGGCAGTATTATAGTAGTTATATTCCTGTACATAGGGGGCATTATTATAGTAGTTATATTCTTGTACATAGGGGGCAGTATTATAGTAGTTATATTCTTGTACATAGGGGGCAGTATTATAGTAGTTATATTCTTGTACATAGGGAGCAGTATTATAGTAGTTATATTCCTGTACATAGGGGGCAGTATTATAGTAGTTATATTCCTGTACATAGTTGGCAGTATTATAGTAGTTATATTCTTGTACATTGGAGGCAGTATTATAGTAGTTATATTCTTGTACATAGGGGGCAGTATTATAGTAGTTATATTCTTGTACATAGGGGGCAGTATTATAGTAGTTATATTCTTGTACATAGGGGGATGTATTATAGTAGTTATATTCTTGTACATAAGGGGCAGTATTATAGTAGTTATATCCTTGTACATAGGGGGCAGTATTATAGTAGTTATCCAAGAACAAAAGAAAGCGGTGGTAGGGCTCCAGCAGAAGAAAAAATGATGCAGTGTATTCCAGGTGGCTAAAAAGTATATCAAAAAACATTTATTGGTTCCACGTTAAAAAATTCTAGTGCAAAAGGGATGACCATGGATACATTGAAGACATGACACAAAAACAGACGACAGAGCTTGCGGTAACGCGTTTCGGACTATCAGATCCTAGTCCTTACTCATACCTGGCTCAAATGGCCTGAGACAGGGTTTTAAGTATAACCAAATGGTAACCCCGGTCAGGTTTCCGGTGAGGTCATGGGTCCCACCCCCTATGTCAGCTGGACAAGGATAATTACATACAGAGAAAAGGCCAAATGGGGAAATACATGCAAAGAAATATACAAGAAAAGATATGCAAACAATAGTAAAATGCATAAACATAGGTAATTCTAGTAAATTAATAAAAATACATGAGATCCTGTTTAAAGTTTAGCCCTTTTGGCGAGCGTGTTTCTAGGTTAAGTATCCAGAAGGCTTCCCTAGAGAACATTGCCTTCTTCCAATCACCGCCTCTCTCAGGTTTGGGAACCTGTTCAATGGCTATTACTCGCATGCCTGTCATAGATCCAGAGTGGACCTCTTTATAATGTTTAGAAATACCGGACAGGTTTTGGGTGCTAGCTATGGTGCGGGGATTGGCCCCTGTAATATGCTCGCTGATACGTTCTTTTAGTTTGCGGGCAGTACAGCCCACATATTGTAGTGAGCAGGTGGTACAATGTATAAGATAAATGACATGGGTAGTTTCGCAGTTTATATATGAGTGTATATTGTAACTTAACCCTGTACTGACCGCAGAAAAAGATGTGGTTTTAAACATGAACTTACACAAGTTACATCGGCTGCCCCCACAACAATAGCTACCTTTAGTTTGGAGCCAATGTTTTTTGGGGGGTATATCTACAAAGGTGTTAGGGGATAGTAGGTTGCCCAAGGTGGGAGCTCTGGTAGATACATAGGATATTCCCTCACTGAGAATTTGTTTTAGAATGGGTTCATGTTCCAAAATTGGAAGATGTTTTTTGATAATGCCAATTATTTTAGGGAATTGTTCATTGAATTGTGTGCTGAACGTAACACGTGAATGTGAAGATACAGTAGTATTATGTTTCGGTTCCAAGTACGTTAGACGATGTTTTCTGTCTACAATATTTTTGGCTCTTTTGCAAAGTTTGCGGGTATAACCTCTCTGAGTGAGTCTTCGCTCAATGTTGTAGCTTTCATTGGCGTAGTCAATGTCAGTTGTGCAGGAGCGTTTTGCTCTGATATATTCACCTATGGGGAGGTTTTTTACCGTATGAGAAGGGTGGCAGCTAGCAGCGTGTAGCAAGGTGTTACCTGCAGTGGGTTTTCGGAATAACTTAGTGTTAACCATTGAGGTTTGAATGTTAACAGATAACATGATATCTAAAAAGGGCATTTCGTATGGATGGTGAGAAAAAGTGAAACTAAGATTAAGAGAATTGGAATTGAGGTAAGTGAGAAAGTTGGCGACTGCCTCCTGGTCCGAATTCCAGACCAGGAGACAGTCGTCTATATACCGTCCATACCAAGCAATGCTGGTCAAGAAGGGGTTGTCGAAAGTAAATAGATAATGTTCTTCCCAATATGCCATGTAAAGATTGGCTAGAGATGGTGAAAAAATGGCACCCATAGGACAACCAAGTTTTTGGATGTAAAAGATGTTATTGAAGATAAAAAAAGTTGTTGGATAGTAAAAAAGAGAGCACTGAAATAATATAATCCTGTAGTGTGATACTGTAGTTACTATATTTCTGTAAATGGTATCTGAGTGCTATTATAGCTTTGTTGTGAGGAATTGATGTATATAGTGCACTCACGTCACATGTAAGCCAACTATATGTTGTTTCCCAGGGAAAATTATCCATGATATTGAGAATACTTTTGGAGTCTTGTAAGAAACCTGGAAGACGAGACACCAAGGGTTGGAGTAATTTATCTAACCAAGCACTTAATCTCTCAGTGAGAGAATTAATGCTGGACACGATGGGTCTGAAGGGTGGGGGAAAAATTTGTTTGTGTGTTTTGGGCAATGCATAGAACGATGGTATAACTGGATTTTGTGGAAGTAAAAAGTCAGCCATGTGTTTATCAAAAATCCCCAAAAAGGTTCCTTCTTGAAGTAAAGATTTGAGATTATCAGTGATGGAAGCTGAGGGATCTTGTGGAAGTTTGATGTATACATTGGGATCGTGTAACATGGTTTCAATTTCACGCTTATATAAAGCCTTATCAAGTATAACAATGGACCCCCCTTTATCTGAGGGTCGGATGTAGATATTGGGGTTATTTTTAAGTGTGGTAATGGCCCTTGCGTAAAAGACATAGACGCAACAAAACAAAAAGCAAAGTAACTTTTTCTTCCTCGGAATGCGATTCAGATGTGAATACTGATGTATCAGATGTTGAAAGTCAATCTACTTCGCAGACACAACATTCAAAAAACGACAAAATTGTGGCCAAAAGGGTCACAAAAAATGCCGTAGAGGGGGCAGGAAACATAAGAGACGATACAACAAAACGTATTTACACCACGAGACAGACCAAAAAATAAATACAAATGTATCATGTCAAATGCCTCTTGTGGAGTCCCAACATAACTCCACTCAAAATACTACGGATAATACTAGCATTTTGAATCTATCTGCGACTATTCTATCTCAAGACCAAATCAAGGTCCTCAAAAAAGGTCTTAGTTTCGCTCCGACTAAAAATATGGACCTCTATCATACCATAAAGGATGTCAATAAATTTATCAGATTACTCACTGTCAAGAAACACTTTTTCAACCATCAAAATCCTCAAGATTCACAATATCTCTCCACCAAGGAACCACTACACATGACCAACAACATTGGAAGGGAAAATTTTGAACAAAAATCCAGTTTTGAAGAACAGGTTCTGTTACTTAACCTCATATCTGAAGAGACCGAAAGAGTCCCATCCACTGAAATTCTGGACACTTCTAAACTCATATCAACCAAGAATCCCACGTTCTACCCCATCAACGCTAGATCCATAGAAATGGACATGTTCCAAGAAATGGTCGAAACAGAACTTAAACTTTTACGGGACTCTTCTTGTATAACATCATGCCCTTCTAATCTTACCAGTAGGGAACACAGGGCCATTACCACACTTAAAAATAACCCCAATATCTACATCCGACCCTCAGATAAAGGGGGGTCCATTGTTATACTTGATAAGGCTTTATATAAGCGTGAAATTGAAACCATGTTACACGATCCCAATGTATACATCAAACTTCCACAAGATCCCTCAGCTTCCATCACTGATAATCTCAAATCTTTACTTCAAGAAGGAACCTTTTTGGGGATTTTTGATAAACACATGGCTGACTTTTTACTTCCACAAAATCCAGTTATACCATCGTTCTATGCATTGCCCAAAACACACAAACAAATTTTTCCCCCACCCTTCAGACCCATCGTGTCCAGCATTAATTCTCTCACTGAGAGATTAAGTGCTTGGTTAGATAAATTACTCCAACCCTTGGTGTCTCGTCTTCCAGGTTTCTTACAAGACTCCAAAAGTATTCTCAATATCATGGATAATTTTCCCTGGGAAACAACATATAGTTGGCTTACATGTGACGTGAGTGCACTATATACATCAATTCCTCACAACAAAGCTATAATAGCACTCAGATACCATTTACAGAAATATAGTAACTACAGTATCACACTACAGGATTATATTATTTCAGTGCTCTCTTTTTTACTATCCAACAACTTTTTTATCTTCAATAACATCTTTTACATCCAAAAACTTGGTTGTCCTATGGGTGCCATTTTTTCACCATCTCTAGCCAATCTTTACATGGCATATTGGGAAGAACATTATCTATTTACTTTCGACAACCCCTTCTTGACCAGCATTGCTTGGTATGGACGGTATATAGACGACTGTCTCCTGGTCTGGAATTCGGACCAGGAGGCAGTCGCCAACTTTCTCACTTACCTCAATTCCAATTCTCTTAATCTTAGTTTCACTTTTTCTCACCATCCATACGAAATGCCCTTTTTAGATATCATGTTATCTGTTAACATTCAAACCTCAATGGTTAACACTAAGTTATTCCGAAAACCCACCGCAGGTAACACCTTGCTACACGCTGCTAGCTGCCACCCTTCTCATACGGTAAAAAACCTCCCCATAGGTGAATATATCAGAGCAAAACGCTCCTGCACAACTGACATTGACTACGCCAATGAAAGCTACAACATTGAGCGAAGACTCACTCAGAGAGGTTATACCCGCAAACTTTGCAAAAGAGCCAAAAATATTGTAGACAGAAAACATCGTCTAACGTACTTGGAACCGAAACATAATACTACTGTATCTTCACATTCACGTGTTACGTTCAGCACACAATTCAATGAACAATTCCCTAAAATAATTGGCATTATCAAAAAACATCTTCCAATTTTGGAACATGAACCCATTCTAAAACAAATTCTCAGTGAGGGAATATCCTATGTATCTACCAGAGCTCCCACCTTGGGCAACCTACTATCCCCTAACACCTTTGTAGATATACCCCCCAAAAAACATTGGCTCCAAACTAAAGGTAGCTATTGTTGTGGGGGCAGCCGATGTAACTTGTGTAAGTTCATGTTTAAAACCACATCTTTTTCTGCGGTCAGTACAGGGTTAAGTTACAATATACACTCATATATAAACTGCGAAACTACCCATGTCATTTATCTTATACATTGTACCACCTGCTCACTACAATATGTGGGCTGTACTGCCCGCAAACTAAAAGAACGTATCAGCGAGCATATTACAGGGGCCAATCCCCGCACCATAGCTAGCACCCAAAACCTGTCCGGTATTTCTAAACATTATAAAGAGGTCCACTCTGGATCTATGACAGGCATGCGAGTAATAGCCATTGAACAGGTTCCCAAACCTGAGAGAGGCGGTGATTGGAAGAAGGCAATGTTCTCTAGGGAAGCCTTCTGGATACTTAACCTAGAAACACGCTCGCCAAAAGGGCTAAACTTTAAACAGGATCTCATGTATTTTTATTAATTTACTAGAATTACCTATGTTTATGCATTTTACTATATATTGCATATCTTTTCTTGTATATTTCTTTGCATGTATTTCCCCATTTGGCCTTTTCTCTGTATGTAATTATCCTTGTCCAGCTGACATAGGGGGTGGGACCCATGACCTCACCGGAAACCTGACCGGGGTTACCATTTGGTTATACTTAAAACCCTGTCTCAGGCCATTTGAGCCAGGTATGAGTAAGGACTAGGATCTGATAGTCCGAAACGCGTTACCGCAAGCTCTGTCGTCTGTTTTTGTGTCATGTCTTCAATGTATCCATGGTCATCCCTTTTGCACTAGAATTTTTTAACGTGGAACCAATAAATGTTTTTTGATATACTTTTTAGCCACCTGGAATACACTGCATCATTTTTTCTTCTGCTGGAGCCCTACCACCGCTTTCTTTTGTTCTTGGATCATAGCCTTCTTGGCGGGACTGATACCGGATCGGACCCTTGGACTCCGTGCACACTGTCGCTGTGAGGTTTTGCAGGTCTGCTTTGGGGTGAGCTGTTTTTTACCATTTATCCCTTTTTTTGTTGCATTATAGTAGTTATATTCCTGTACATAGGGGCAGTATTATAGTAGTTATATTCTTGTACATAGGGGGCAGTATTATAGTAGTTATATTCTTGTACATAGGGGGCAGTATTATAGCAGTTATAGTCTTGTACATAGGGGGCAGTATTATAGTAGTTATATCCCTGTACATAGGGGGCAGTATTATAGTAGTTATATGTCTGTACATAGGGGGCAGTATAATAGTAGTTATATTCTTGTACATTGGGGGCAGTATTACAGTATTATAATAGGTATATTCTTGTACATAGGGGGCAGTATTATAGTAGTTATATTCCTGTACATAGGGGGCAGTATTATTGTAGTTATATTCCTGTACATAGGGGGCAGTATTATAGTAGTTATATTCTTGTACATAGGGGGCAGTATTATAGTAGTTATATTCCTGTACATAGGGGGCAGTATTATTGTAGTTATATTCCTGTACATAGGGAGCAGTATTATAGTAGTTATATCCCTGTGCATAGGGGGCAGTATTATAGTAGTTAGATTCTTGTACATTGGGGGCAGTATTATAGTAGTTATATCCCTGTACATAGGGGGCAGTATTATAGTAGTTATATCCCTGTACATAGGGGGCAGTATTATAGTAGTTATATCCCTGTACATAGGGGGCAGTGTTATAGTAGTTATATCCCTGTACATAGGGGGCAGTATTATAGTAGTTATATTCCTGTACATAGGGGGCAGTATTATAGTTGTTATATTCTTGTACATAGGGGGCAGTATTATAGTAGTTATATTCTTGTACATAGGGGGCAGTATTATAGTAGTTATATTCTTGTACATAGGGGGCAGAATTATAGTAGTTATATTCTTGTACATAGGGGGCAGTATTATAGTAGTTATATTCTTGTGCATAGGGGGCAGTATTATAGTAGTTATAGTCTTGTACATAGGGGGCAGTATTATAGTATTATATTCTTGTACATAGGGGGCAGTATTATAGTAGTTATATTCTTGTACATAGGGGGCAGTATTATAGAAGTTATATTCTTGCACATAGGGGGCAGTATTATAGTAGTTATATTCTTGTACATAGGGGGCAGTATTATAGTAGTTATATTCTTGTACATAGGGGGCAGTATTATAATAGTTATATTCCTGTACATAGGGGGCAGTATTATAGTAGTTATATTCCTGTACATAAGGGCAGTATTATAGTAGTTATATTCCTGTACATAGGGGCAGTATTATAGTAATTATATTCTTGTACATAGGAGGCAGTATTATAGTAGTTATATTCTTGTACATAGGGGGCAGTATTATAGTAGTTATATTCTTGTACAAAGGGAGCAGTATTATAGTAGTTGTATTCTTGTACATAGGGGGCAGTATTATAGTAGTTATAGTCTTGTACATAGGGGGCAGTATTATAGTATTATATTCTTGTACATAGGGGGCAGTATTATAGTAGTTATATTCTTGTACATAGGGGGCAGTATAATAGTAGTTATATTCTTGCACATAGGGGGCAGTATTATAGTAGTTATATTCTTGTACATAGGGGGCAGTATTATAGTAGTTAAATTCCTGTACATAGGAGGCAGTATTATAGTAGTTATATTCTTGTACATTGGAGGCAGTATTATAGTAGTTATATTCTTGTACATAGGGGGCAGTATTATAGTAGTTATATTCTTGTACATAGGGGGCAGTATTATAGTAGTTATATTCTTGTACATAGGGGGATGTATTATAGTAGTTATATTCTTGTACATAAGGGGCAGTATTATAGTAGTTATATCCTTGTACATAGGGGGCAGTATTATAGTAGTTATATTCCTGTACATAGGGGCAGTATTATAGTAGTTATATTCTTGTACATAGGGGGCAGTATTATAGTAGTTATATTCTTGTACATAGGGGGCAGTATTATAGCAGTTATAGTCTTGTACATAGGGGGCAGTATTATAGTAGTTATATGTCTGTACATAGGGGGCAGTATTATAGTAGTTATATGTCTGTACATAGGGGGCAGTATAATAGTAGTTATATTCCTGTACATAGGGGGCAGTATTATAGTAGTTATATTCTTGTACATAGGGGGCAGTATTATAGTAGTTATATTCCTGTACATAGGGGGCAGTATTATTGTAGTTATATTACTGTACATAGGGAGCAGTATTATAGTAGTTATATCCCTGTGCATAGGGGGCAGTATTATAGTAGTTAGATTCTTGTACATTGGGGGCAGTATTATAGTAGTTATATCCCTGTACATAGGGGGCAGTATTATAGTAGTTATATCCCTGTACATAGGGGGCAGTATTATAGTAGTTATATCCCTGTACATAGGGGGCAGTATTATAGTAGTTATATCCCTGTACATAGGGGGCAGTATTATAGTAGTTATATTCCTGTACATAGGGGGCAGTATTATAGTAGTTATATTCTTGTACATAGGGGGCAGTATTATAGTAGTTATATTCTTGTACATAGGGGGCAGTATTATAGTAGTTATATTCTTGTACATAGGGGGCAGAATTATAGTAGTTATATTCTTGTACATAGGGGGCAGTATTATAGTAGTTATATTCTTGTGCATAGGGGGCAGTATTATAGTAGTTATAGTCTTGTACATAGGGGGCAGTATTATAGTATTATATTCTTGTACATAGGGGGCAGTATTATAGTAGTTATATTCTTGTACATAGGGGGCAGTATTATAGTAGTTATATTCTTGCACATAGGGGGCAGTATTATAGTAGTTATATTCTTGTACATAGGGGGCAGTATTATAGTAGTTATATTCTTGTACATAGGGGGCAGTATTATAATAGTTATATTCCTGTACATAGGGGGCAGTATTATAGTAGTTATATTCCTGTACATAAGGGCAGTATTATAGTAGTTATATTCCTGTACATAGGGGCAGTATTATAGTAATTATATTCTTGTACATAGGAGGCAGTATTATAGTAGTTATATTCTTGTACATAGGGGGCAGTATTATAGTAGTTATATTCTTGTACAAAGGGGGCAGTATTATAGTAGTTGTATTCTTGTACATAGGGGGCAGTATTATAGTAGTTATAGTCTTGTACATAGGGGGCAGTATTATAGTATTATATTCTTGTACATAGGGGGCAGTATTATAGTAGTTATATTCTTGTACATAGGGGGCAGTATAATAGTAGTTATATTCTTGCACATAGGGGGCAGTATTATAGTAGTTATATTCTTGTACATAGGGGGCAGTATTATAGTAGTTAAATTCCTGTACATAGGAGGCAGTATTATAGTAGTTATATTCTTGTACATTGGAGGCAGTATTATAGTAGTTATATTCTTGTACATAGGGGGCAGTATTATAGTAGTTATATTCTTGTACATAGGGGGCAGTATTATAGTAGTTATATTCTTGTACATAGGGGGATGTATTATAGTAGTTATATTCTTGTACATAAGGGGCAGTATTATAGTAGTTATATCCTTGTACATAGGGGGCAGTATTATAGTAGTTATATTCCTGTACATAGGGGCAGTATTATAGTAGTTATATTCTTGTACATAGGGGGCAGTATTATAGTAGTTATATTCTTGTACATAGGGGGCAGTATTATAGCAGTTATAGTCTTGTACATAGGGGGCAGTATTATAGTAGTTATATGTCTGTACATAGGGGGCAGTATTATAGTAGTTATATGTCTGTACATAGGGGGCAGTATAATAGTAGTTATATTCTTGTACATTGGGGGCAGTATTACAGTATTATAATAGGTATATTCTTGTACATAGGGGGCAGTATTATAGTAGTTATATTCCTGTACATAGGGGGCAGTATTATTGTAGTTATATTCCTGTACATAGGGGGCAGTATTATAGTAGTTATATTCTTGTACATAGGGGGCAGTATTATAGTAGTTATATTCCTGTACATAGGGGGCAGTATTATTGTAGTTATATTCCTGTACATAGGGAGCAGTATTATAGTAGTTATATCCCTGTGCATAGGGGGCAGTATTATAGTAGTTAGATTCTTGTACATTGGGGGCAGTATTATAGTAGTTATATCCCTGTACATAGGGGGCAGTATTATAGTAGTTATATCCCTGTACATAGGGGGCAGTATTATAGTAGTTATATCCCTGTACATAGGAGGCAGTATTATAGTAGTTATATTCTTGTACATAGGGGGCAGTATTATAGTAGTTATATTCTTGTACATAGGGGGCAGTATTATAGTAGTTGTATTCTTGTACATAGGGGGCAGTATTATAGTAGTTATAGTCTTGTACATAGGGGGCAGTATTATAGTATTATATTCTTGTACATAGGGGGCAGTATTATAGTAGTTATATTCTTGTACATAGGGGGCAGTATAATAGTAGTTATATTCTTGCACATAGGGGGCAGTATTATAGTAGTTATATTCTTGTACATAGGGGGCAGTATTATAGTAGTTAAATTCCTGTACATAGGTGCGGTATTATGGTATTATATTGTATTATATTGCTTTATTTGGAATAAATTTTCGATTGGCAGATACAATGGAAGGAATGGACAAGAAAAGGCAGATCAATGCATTTCGACCTACTTGGTCTTAACCACTTGCTGCAAACTGATATAATAGTACGTTGGCGCAATGCTGTCGGCGGCATGGGCACCACATGGGCATCGCCATTTTGGTTGTGATTGTCGCTCCCAGTAGCCGCCTAAAAAAATTTACATATGCCTGCAATAAAGTTTTCTAAAAGACACCCGGGGCGTGAGGATTAGCCCAAAAAAGGTTTATCCTCACGTCCCATTCATCCACCTACCATCCCTTCTACCTTTATAGGTAGAATCAGGGTGGTACGTGCCCTTTAAGTACCTGAGAGCAGTGATGGCAAACCTTTTAGAAACAGAGTGCCCAAGCTATAACCAGAAGGAGTGACAAATGCAGATTCCCCTAAATTCTTGGGCCTGAAACCAGAGCTACAATGATAATCTAGATATACCCACACCTTCCCATTCCTCCTGTTGTCTCAGACACTGTTGTCGCTTTAAGATAGCACTGAGCGCAGCAAGTCCTGGGCTGCCTGGGACAATGGGGCAGATTTACTTACCCGGTCCAGTTGCGATCCTGCGGCACGTTCTCCGCCGCCGATTCGGGTTCTGCCGGGATTCAATAAGGTCGTGTGCCCGATGTCCACTAGGTGTCGCTACTGCGCTGAAGTCCGCCGGAATTCACATCCTCCGTCTTGGTGTATGTGAGTGCTATTTTTGCGACACAATTTTTTTTAAAAAATGTGGTTTTTCCGAATCCGGCGGGTTTTCTGACAGCCACGCCACTGATTTCTGTTGGGTGAAAGCCGTCACCGTTGCGCCACAACCCAATCGTGTGGGACAAAATCCCGGGGCAATTCGGCGCAAATCAGAAAAATTATGGAAACCTGGCGGAAAAACGCGATTCGGACCTTTAGTAAATGTGTCGATTCGCGTTTTCCCGACGTGTTACCCGAATATTTCCGATTTGCGCCGATTTTCCCTAAATTGCCCCGGGATTTTGGCGCACGCGATCGGATTGTGACGCAACGGAAATTGGGGGGCGTGGCCGAACGAGAACCCGACAGATTCGGAAAAACCGAATCGCATTTAAAAAAAAAATGGGTAACGAAAATTGAACTTACCTTCACTCAGCCCGGCTCGGTGTACTCCAGTGCGTTCCGATGCTCTTCAGCGCAGCAGCGCCACCTAGTGGACGTTGGAGGAACTACCTTAATAAATCCCGTCCGGATCCGAATCCACCGCAGAGAACGCGCCGCTGGATTGCGAATGGGCCGGGTAAGTAAATCTGCCCCATTGTGTCCTATTTGGTGATGACCTGGGTGCCCACAGAGCTCTGAGTGCCACCTCTTGCACTTGTGCCATTGTTTCGCCACCACTACTCTAGAGGACCTGAAAAATTTACAAAATAAAATAAGCATGTTGGGCATCCAGCATCCCAATCTATCAATATAAAAAAATGTTTGTTTTCCTGGCGCCAACTTTACCATTTTGCAACACATAGAAAAAAATTACAAAAACTTAGCATGAGGTTATACAGTCCCACAAATGGTATCATTGTAAACATCATCGAGTCCTGCAAAAAGTGACTCCTTACACAGCTCCATACTCCAAAGTATGAAAAAGTTATTAGTCTCAGAACATCGCAAAAGGTTTGAATTTTTTGGGTAATTTTTTGGAATCACCATAATCACACTGACCGAAAGAACAATGTAGAGGAGTCATGTGGAGGGCAAAGCGAAAGCTGTAAAAGCAAAGCCCACCAGAAAATGCCACAAAAGTGTTTTTTTGTGTGAAGTTTTTTTCCTGCTTCCCAATGTAAAATGAAATATCATCCGTAGGAAGTACAATTTGTTACACAGGAGGTACGCCATGGTACAGCTCCATACACCGAAAAATTTTAATGTTATGGTTTTTTAAAAAAGGGGAGTAAAAATGGAAACGCAAAAATGAAAAAAAGGTATTGGCGGAAGGAGGTTAATCACGGTCAAGATTAGGACCAAGTAGTTTGAAACCTGTCGGTGGATGGCGTGGTGAGCTGAACATTCAATTGTTTCGAAATGTTACATTGTACAATGTCATAAAATGCAATTGGTGTATAGGCGGTCCCCTACTTAAGGACACCCGACTTACAGACGACTCCTAGTTACAGACGGACCCCTCAGCACACTGTGACCTCTGAGGAAGCTCTCTGGATGTTACTATAGTCCCAGGTTGCAATGATCAGCTGTAAGGTGTCTGTAATGAAGCTTTATAATCCTTTGTCCCATTTCAACAAAAACTGTCTGGGGTTACAATTATAAAATATACAGTTCCGACTTACATACAAATTCAACTTAAGTACAAACCTATGGAACCTATTGTGAACGTAACCCGGGGACTGCCTATAATTAGTGCTGATATACAGTGACCAAATAACAGCCTAATACATAACTGAAGGTGTACAGATTACAACATATGTAAACTGCCACCAGTTAGTGCCCCAAGTGCTCCCCCTATGATCCTG
Source organism: Engystomops pustulosus (assembly GCF_040894005.1). NCBI lineage: Eukaryota > Metazoa > Chordata > Amphibia > Anura > Leptodactylidae > Engystomops > Engystomops pustulosus. The sequence goes on along the minus strand of NC_092411.1, from coordinate 275,692,337 downwards.
CTCTACAATCATAGAATAGATCATGAATGGTTGATGGGTGAGGTCCCACTAGCTGGAGGAAGAGTTGGCCCATGACCACCTTTCAAGGTGTCTGCGTGAAGTAGGAGACTGAAAGGAGAGGTGGGTCCACAGCTCTTTCTATTGAATTATCCCTATGCCCATACTTGGGAGCCTTCAGTCATTTATTATCTTTATATTATATTTTAATATTTTCAATTTGGGATTAAGATTATAATCTATGACTCTAGTTTAGCTGCATAGCCTATTGGAGGTTGAGGGAAGTCTCCACTTCCTGTCACATGATGTGAGGGTTTCTGGGAAATGAGAGTAACAAGTGACACATTTCCTAGAAGACAACAAGAGCTGTTACTGGGGGTTATCCACATTTTAAATAATTATGGGGTTTTTTCATGCTAATTGAATTTGGACATTGGATGAAAGGATTAGAGTAGCCCTCCTGTATCATTCCCTACCTCCAAGTCTAGTGACCCCTGGCATCTACCTAGGTTTTCATGGTCACGAACACCAACCCTGAACTTACTACGCCAAACCATAACCACTTAAAGGGAACCTGTCACCAGGAGACCCATTTTTAGCACTCCCCCAATCCTCACAGAACAAAGTACATACACTGCCAAAGTGTTTTTGTATAAAAAATAGGTTTTACAGAAAAAAAGATAGGTTATATTGTACCTTTCATTAGCATCTGCTGTGTGACTAGGCACTTGTCCCCTGGGGGTGGCTGGAAAGGAGCAGTTTTCCCCCCACCCTTGGGAAACAGCTCCTCCATGTGTCCTCCTTTTCAAATATGAATAACTCCCCTCACTCAGGATTGGCTGTAGAGGAGCAGGGGGCATCACTCCTGGTGACAGGTTCCCTTTAACTGCATAGAGCGATGGAGCTACTTACCTAGGAACGTAGCAGATGGAATCTGTAATGTAGAAAACAATAAGATTACTAAAATATCTCAGGAACATTTAACAATTTCCATCTCAACATCTTCATCCACAAAGTGAAATTCATTGTCTACAAGAATAAAGAAGAAGTGGGAGTCGCAGGTTTCACATCGTATCCATTGCTGTCAATATAACGACCTATTATTCTTTATTTGACTCAGTTCTCTTGGCTCTCCCCCGGAGGGTCTTGCGTCTCTGACTTTTCCATCTTGTGGTGGTTCTCACATAGCATAGTGTTATTAGATGAGATGATTCATCTTGCTCCGGGTAAGCCCTGTCTCTAGGTTCTTTCTCTTTCAGAGATCCTTCTACGTGTCTCCCCATTACATGTTATATTGACTTCATGTTTACTATTTGGGGTTTTTTTTGTGATTTTGAGGATAATTGTGACTGAAACATGAAATTTTATGATGCAAGATAACATAAGATTGGATACTTCAGCATGAGACATGGACACCACCAGAACTTCCTGTAAGTATACATCTAGGTCCTCCAGTGATGGAGATGTCCACTGGAACAAAGAAGTAGAGTGAGGGGAGACAATAAGACATCCGTCATCTATGGTTGTGATGCTATAGGGTAGTGATGGTGAACCTTTTAACGACGGATTGCCAATATGGTAATTTAAGCAGTAACTTATTTTTAACTGATCTATCCTGTTCTAGTTATAAATTGTATCAGCGTCTTGAGGAAAGCAATACAGTAAGAACAAGATGGAGAAATTCAGATTATCACTGCAGATTCCGTCCAGATTCTCCTGAACAGAAAGAATTAGGGACCCGGAGCAGGAGCTGGAATGATAATCCAGCTCTGTCCATATCTTCTCACTTCTCCACGCTTGGAACATCGTGGCACATCCTGGTCTTCCTCAGACTGCAGGAGGAGGCCTTGTCTGGCAAACTCTTTTCTGAGATGATGGCCTGGGTGCCCACAGAGAAGGTTCTTACCCGTGCCATGGGTTCCACCACCACTGCTATTAGGGTTATTCTGTGTATTGACACTGATGAACGATCTACATCATAAGTCATCAATATGAGATCAGTAAGTAGGAACTGAGGTGCAATGACCTAATGTGGCCACTGCACAAACCATGGAGCTGTTCTGTTTTTTTGATTAAGTGATCGATGGAGATCCGAAATATCAAGCCTCTATTGAACTTATATTGGTGATCTATAGAGTAATTCATCAATATAACTAAGCTGGGAAAGTAATTGAATACATTTTGAGATTTTTTTTGACTTTCCGTACAGTGATAGATCAATGTTTTGTGTGAGCGAATATTCATTTCCTGACACATTACCGCTCAGGGTGCTTTGTAGTTAGTAAGAGGAAATGGCACAAGTCCCTTCTATATCCAGACCCTGGCAGCATAGTGGTTAGTACCGGGGGTCCTGTATTTAACCCCTTGTTGTTTTTTTTAATTTTGCGTTTCAATTTTTCATTTCCCGTCTTTGAAAAAAACATATATTTTTTTTTATTATTCTGTATACAGACCTTTATTAGGCTTATTTTCTGTGTAACATATTGTACTTTCTATTGTTAGTATTTGATATTCCATGCCGTGTTCTGCAATGCTGGAAAAAAAATCCAAATGCATTTTCTTGTGGATTTCTTTTTTGACACCTTTCACTGTGAGCTCCAGATGACACCTCCCCTTTATTCTTTGGGGACATTAAATTGACTTTTATTTATACATTTACTAAGTAACTTTTATCATGTTTTAATACATTTTTACACATTGTACATCAAAGTAATCGAAAAATTTTGATGATATCTTTTATGTTTAGATTTTTAAAAAATTCAATTTCTAAAAATTATTCGTTTTCAATGTTCAAAATTTTCTGCATTCCAGGCAGATAGTCATAGCGCCCAATTTATAAAAATGTTATTTTTGGTACCAAAAAAAACCTTTTCATTTCACCCCAATAATAATTTATTTATAGTTCAGTGTATAGACCTGTAAGGGTTGCCACCATTACTAACATATTGGGGACTGTATTATTTTTTGATCACTTTTTATAACTGTTTTAAAGTGTTGCAAAATGGCATGCTTTGATAGCTTGGACATTTTTGGACGCAGTGATATCTCACATGTTTATGTTCATTTATGTTTCTTTTTTTTCTTGATGAAAGGGGTAGATTAAAACTTTTTTTTCAATTAGTTTTTAATGTTTTTAGAGGCCCCCTATGGTACTTTAAACTCTAGGGGGTCTGATTGCTCTAGGGGGTCTGATATCTTTTGTGTTTAGTCATGAAAAAAATGTAAATTTCAAAAAATTATTCATTTTCAAAGTTCAAAATTTTCTGCATTCCAGGCGGATAGTCATAGTAACCATAAGTAACTAACATTTCCGGAATGTCTGCTTTATATCGGCACAGGGTTTTATGCATCCACCCTATTTTTTAGGTTGTTAGTAGGTTCAGAATTGTGGGTGCAATTTTTCTCATTTTTATAAAAATTCCCAAGACCTTTATTTTGAAGCACCTGCTCAAAAAAAACTTTTTTTGTAATTTGGACATATGGGGGATTATTTTTTTTGTGTGGATGAGATCCACTTTTCAGGTACATAATTTACGGGGGGTTCAATGGCTAATAATCAGATTTTATTAACTCTTTCCTGGTGGTGGTTAGAAAAATCATTCACTCTTGTTTATGGATTTTAGCATTTTTTACCTGGAAGTTCACCGTACCATAAAAATAATTTGTTTCCTTTATTCTATGGGTCATTACGATTACGGCAATACCCCATTTATATGGCTTTTATATGGTTAACTTGTTTCGCAGACTATAGACCTCATTTTGTGTGAAATGTACTTATTTTTGCATCGCCATGTAACAATGGGCAGAACATTTATATTTTTTTGTTTACAGAGATGTTTTAGAGCTTATTTTTTGCGGGACAAGCTGTACTTTTTCTTGGTATCATGTTTGGTAAATTTTACTTTTTGATCACTTTTTATGCATTTTTTATGAGGTCAGATGTGAAAATTTCATAATTTGTGAGGTTTTTTTTTACGGCGTTCACCATACGGGTTGAGTGACAATTTTATTTTATTGCACGGGTTGTTACAGATGTGGTGATACCCAATATGTTGTGTTTTTTTTGTGGTGATTTTCACTTTTTTAATGTTTTATTTGATTATTGCATGTGACGGGACTTCAGGAGACTTTTATTCTTTTTTTAATAATTTTTTTTAATTGCACTTTTTTTTAAAACTTTTTTTTTACTGTTTTATTTTGTCCCAGGGTGGGACATGAACAAGTGATCATTTGATCATTGTAATATACTGCGATACTAATGTGCACGATGCACGATCCTAAGAGGCTGTTACTATAGGCAGCCCTGGGGTCCTTATCGGACCTCAGGGTTTCCATGGTAATAATCGGCACAGGGCTTGATTGCAGGGAACGGAGGGTGGGGATCGTCGCGGCAATGCACTATAGACGCCGTGATCACTATGAGGCAGCCTT
>NC_092411.1:275570409-275682909 GCF_040894005.1 Engystomops pustulosus | reverse complement strand
CCGATTTGTGCCGATTGTACCTGAATTGCCCCGGGATTTTGGCGCACGCGATCGGATTGTGGCGCATCGGCGCCGGCATGCGCGCAACGGAAATCATGGGCGTGGCCGAACGAAAACCCGACGGATTGGGAAAAACCACCGCATTTAAAAACCGAAAATGTGTCGCTTGGGACGCGCTTACCTTCACTTGGTCCAGCTCGGTGTATTGAAGTGCGTTCAGATGCTTTTCAGCGCAGCAGCGCCACCTGGTGGACGGCGGAGGAACTACCATCATAAATCCCGTCCGGACCCAAATCCAGCGCAGAGAACGCGTCGCTGGATCGCGAATGGGCCAGGTAAGTAAATCTGCCCCAATGCACTAACATGCACCGGGAAGAAGAAGGTGAACTCTGTCGGACCTGAGCGGGGAAGCGACACATGCAGGATATCGGGCGCACGATCGTAGTGAATCGCGGCACAGTGCATTGTCGTCGGACAATGCACTTTTGGGAACTCCGAGGAACCGGGTAAGTAAATGTGCCCCATTGGCTGCTGCTATGGATAATGGCAGTTAAACTGCTAAGTGCAATTGTTAAACCCACCACTTAATCGGCATAATCATGTGTTACGTCATCAGAGGTCGCCCATCAGTTGCCATGAGAGCTGAGAGCAGGTAATAGGCTGTTTAAATAAGCTTTACATTTTTGGTATTGCCACAATTGTACTGACCCAAAGAGTAAAGGGGAGAGGTCATCTGGACCACATGGTGAAAGCCATAAAAACAAAGCCCATCATGCCATGATTAGGAATGTATACCCACCATGCATATGCACATACAATGTGATTGGATTAAGACTTAACGTTTTGGATGTGCCACAGCAACAAAGGCACAGCTGCATCTTTTTGGCGATTCCACCACATTTGGTTTTTTCCAGTTTCTTAGTACATGGCACAGAATATTTAATTCTGCCAATAGAAAGTAGAATTAGTCCTGTAGATAACAAGCCCTTTGTAGATGGAAAAAAAAAAAAAAAAGATATGGCCTTTGGAAGGACCGGAGTGAAAATAGGAAATGCAAAAACACACAAAAAAAAAGTTTTAAGAGTGTTAAATAAAACCTACCATCAGCAATCTACCTATTGATCTTATGGTAGGTTATCAGTATTATCATAAACCCTAACCTATCCTTCCCTAACCCTATTACACTTTCTCACCTAATCATTTTATACACGTAATATGCTTAATTTTCCACAGATGCTACTGAGGCGTGTACTAGCCTTGTTGATCCCTACCTACCTGTACACCCAAGTCGAATCTTCTGTTGCGCCACCGGCTCCCCAAACTGTGCGCAGGTGCAGTAGCTATGGCACCAGCGCCAGTGCGAGCGACGATGTGCGCATGCGCAATGGTCACTGAATCCGGAGCTACTGCGTATGCACACAGTTCCAGAAGCCTGTGGAGCTACAGAAGACTGTGCAGACAAGGAGGGATCGCAGAGGCTACTGGGGAGTGCTGTAGTCTTTGCTCCAGCTCCTCAGAGAGGCTACTCCATGCCCCAGTAGCCTCTGTGGAAAATTAGCATATTAGAAAAGATAAAGTATAGATAGATTACATTACAAAGATTTATAACGTTAGAGAAGGATAGTTTAGGGTTTCGGATGTTACTGGGAACCTAACATCAGATCTACTTTACTAGGTAGTTTCCTGATGGTAGGTTTCCTTTAAAGAGAACCCATCATGCAAAATAACCCCCTAAACTAAATATATTTTCATAAACTGCCATTAGAGAGCATTGCCTCTATCCCTTCATTGTCCCTCTACATGCCTGTAAACCTAAGCAATGAGGTCCTAAAGCTGTATGCAAATGCCCTGTGAAATGTCCACTGAAGCATTAGCATATTCAAGCTGTCCAGCTTATTCACGAGAGGGAGGTACAGCCACACCCCCAGTGCTTGACTGACAGCTGCTCCATGTAATGGCTGCTCCATGTGCTTGCTGGTGGCCACGCCTCCTGCAGCCTGTGTGTGCATGTGTGTGTGTATATGAGTGTTAAAGATATTAAACTGGACTCAGACGCCATCTTACCTATTGTCGGACATTTTAAAGACTCAGCATTCATTTCATATAACTTTGTGTAGTGATAACTAAGTTTGGGTGTTTCCCTCTGCACACAAAGACTTAGTGCTCACTAGCAGCACCTAGAGGAAGGTATCCAGGCGAGCACCTGGGAAGTTTCAGTATTTGCATGTAGCCAATAGTATTAGACTCCTTTGTGTGCTTACATCCAATAGTGTTACATTTCCTGGGTGAGAACACCCAATTATAGTTGCTGCTTTCCTAATTACACGCCTTATGTAAAGTGCCTTATGGTTTTCTATAAATGTCGGTCCCTCAATAAACTTATCAGTCTTGTTTGCTAACTTCCTGCAAGGACAGGTCTTGTCTTTTCTTTCAAGTTAGTCAAATTCCAGCGCTGGACACAGACTCATTTAATTTGAAAGTCACTTTACAATGATTAGGGGTTTGAGCCCCAGATAAAAAAATCTATAAGAATTGGCGTCCCTTAGGGTGGCCATACTTTTATGGACATCTAACCATCAAGGTGACCTCCCCAAGAGTCCAGGCGGCCAGTGACCAGAACTGACAATGAGCGCTCGTCGGGGTAAGTCAAGTCTATTTTTGTCTACCTTGACTGTAGTTCTGCTTCACTGGCTGAAAGGGACTGGGTAAGGTCATCTCCTTGTGTGATATTATGTACTTTGCCTTACATGTCCATATATAATAGTATGTTCACTACAATTTCGGCAAAGGATATCTTGTAAGGTGACTGACAGAGACTGGACGTGACTATTTATGTTGTAGAAAAAGGTCTGCAATGCCCTCTTGTGAATTGTTGATGTAGTTCAGAAAGTTTGTGATGGTGGAGATTTTTGTTCATGTAAGCGCGGATAGAATCTGGAAGTTTGCAGAGACAAATTCTGGCCAAATTTACGTATCGTTCCTTCGGGATTGATGCGGCCCCGTGATGCGGAAAGGACAGTAGAGGCAGGAAGGACACTGACGGGAATTTTACAGTTGAGGGTTCTCCTTGATTTCTGAAACATTGTGTGAAGGTCTCTAATTTGTACTTACTGATAGTTAGCAGGGTAGTCTGGAGCTGTATGTACGGAGGATATCTATAGCCCTTGAACAAAATCAGGTGTTCCACAGATTCCACAAAATGGGTAGTGAGCAAAGTAAGACTGTAGCTGGACACTGCAGACCTAAAAAGGCAACTGACATAGTGTCACACAGGAAAGGTAAAGAGTGGGTAAAAGGAAGTCATGAGGTATTGAAGTCTTTGGGTATGTTAGATGATCCCCTGAGTGTGCAAAGGTGGGAGACAGCACTTGATGAAAATGGTGGCTGGCTCAAAGACAAAAAGTGGCACACCCAGGCAGAAGGTTGTTTTGATGTAAGTAGAGAGTTAATGACAAAGGAAAGTGGATGGGGTTGATTACTGGAGACTTAGACCAGTGACTACGGACGGACCAGGAAAGAGGGACAGGAATCCTAGAGAGTGCTCATTAAAAGAAAAAGAAAAAATCTTTTGGAATGCAGACCAGCACCCTCTTAGACTCCACCCCCTTATCTGGGGGGGTTAGAGAAGATGACACGCCCTACCATCTTTTAGTGGTGGCCATCTTAAGACAGTATATTCCCTTCAAGTCCCTGAAAGTTAATTGCTCTACTCTACACTGTAGGCTGGTTCTAGGATAGCAGCTGAGTCACCCTTGAGGCATCCTGGCGGACGTTTGAAATAAAATGCCGGCAGGGGAATATTTTCACCAATTTCAAACATTTGCTAAGGGTCTTGAGTGTGCAACACTGTTTGTTTATTTTATTTTAAAACTTATTTGATCTTGACAATTGCAGAAAAATTACTAGAAAAAGTGTTGCAATGTCTCTGGTACCTGCTTTCTGGAGTTGAAAGAGTTAATCGGGATGGAGATCTTTTGGGCAGCTGTGCAGCTGGGCTTTGCTTTGTCTTATCTATGTCAAGTGGCCTTGAAGCACACAGAAAGCATCTGTGTTGAGTGGGGGAAACAGAGCTGACAATCTAAAAGACTTAAAGGAATTTGCTTGTGATAAGAATACAAAGAGACACACTCTAGGAAACGTAGACGGCCCCAACAAGGAGGGACAAGGGGGGTGGTAATGGACAAGGATGTCAGCAAGAACAGTCCCCCTCTTCTGAAAGCCCCCCCATCCCAAATAGAGTTAGCGCCTTTCATTGTAGAACTCTTCCCTGTTGGCAAATGTTTTCCTCTCTGTGCCCCTACATGAGGATTGCCGGTACCTATTTGCTTTTACCAGTGTAGTAATCCAGTATACCTGATGCAGATTCCCACAAGGGGGGTAAAACTCCCCCAGCCAGTACTCCATACTACACGGCCCTACAGGGAGTAGACTGGCAGACTAGCCCCTTACTGGATGTTCTCCTTTTCAGTATGCGGAGGACCTACTGTTTTTGTTTGCCAGGATGCATCTATTGACCTTATGTGTTTTCTGTTCCAGAAGGGTTACAAGGTTTCCAGAGATAAGCTCCAGTACTGCCAGGAGAAGGTGGTCTTCCTAGCCCACTGCTTTTCAGCCACAGGCAGACACCTGACAGAGTAAAGAAAGCTGGCAGTCCAGAATATGCCCCTGTCCTGAGGCCCTAAGCCTCTTCACATGTTTCTAGGACTGGCCAGCTCCTGCAAACTGGGATAAGGTCTGCCTCCAGCCTGATGTTGCCCCTTGATAATTGAATTGCCTCTTCTCCATTTGCCCTTAGTCAGGAGGCAATTGATGCATTCTATAGCCTTAAGCTGACAAATTCTGTGTGCACCGGCCCTAGGCACATCCCACTGGATCAAACTTATGTTTTATTTTGCACTGAGTATCTAGGCCACGCCACAGGTGTCGAGTCCAGGAACGTGGTGGCCTCCCCAGTGGCCCACTATTAGGCCCGGTTAGACTCAGTCGTGAGGGGAGCCCCTCATGTGTCAGTAGCTGCAGCAGCAAGGCCAGTGAGTTGATCCTAGATCACTCAGTTACAGTGCAAATGCCATATACCTTGCACAGTGTCCTCACCCAAGTACCGCCCAAGCATCTGAGCAAAGGCCAGACAGCTCAGACTCCAGTGTGCACTCCTGATTCCCCAGGATACACTGATAAGGTGCACAGCTCTGAATCCTTCATTCTATCACCAGTCTTCCAGGATTCAGAGAGGGGGGGAGAGAAGGGTGATTAACCCAGATGTTGAGTTTTTTCTCATAGATGGCTCCAGGTATGCGGGAGAAGACAGACGGTTCTACACTGGATATGCAGTGGTCAGTGGCGCACATGAGGTATTACAAGCAGAACCACTCCCTCCACACAGGTCAGCGCAGGAGGTGAAGTGACGGCACTCAGGGAAGCGCTACAGCTGGTGGAAGGTAAAATGGCAAATATCTATACTCAAGGTATAGTCCTGGGGTCTAAACACGACTATGAACCCATATGGAAGGCTAGAGATTTCCTCACCTCTGCAGGGAACCCCTTTAAGCATGGCAAGCTGGTTAAAGAGCTCATGGATGCTCCCTTACTTACACAAGAGGTGAGGATAGTAAAAGTAAAAGCACACACAATTTGGTAACTCCACAAGCCAAGGGCAAGTATGTGGCTGACGGGATGGCGAAGGCAGCTGCACAGATGGAGCCCGGAGACTGTCCTGAAGTTTCAGCGGTGAGTTCTGAGCTAAAAGTTTGATCCACAGGTGTTCCAGTCCCTGGTGGCCCGAGAGTCATCAGAAGTGAAGGGAGTGTGGAGGAGAGCTGGAGCCCAGATGCCTATGGGACCTCGATGCTGGGAGAGAGGGTGTGCCTGCCCAGAGCCCTGCACCCGACAGTAAGTCAAGTAGCCTACGGACACATACACATCCAAAATGGCCATGCTAGTGCACATAAACCACCAGAGGTTTGCCCCGGGCATTACTACCCCTGTCACTAGACTAGTGAAAGCCTGTATAGTCTGTGCCCGCCACAACCCGGGTAAGGTGGTAAAGACCCCATGGAAGGTGACACCCAAGCCGCTTCCATCCCTTCCAAAGACTGCAGATGGATTTTATCCAGCTACCAAAAGTGGCACGTAGGAGTACGTGCCTGTGTGCATTGATCTCTTTCCAGGGTGTCCAGAAGCTTCTCCCATGACCAAGGCTACTGCCAGAGCTGCAGCCAAGAAGTTGGTGAGTGAGATTTTTCTGCAGGTTTGGACTTCCAGAGACCATAGAGTCCGGTCGCAGAACCAACTTCACTGGACAGGTAAAGACTGAAACCTTGTCCCTCCTGGGTGTAGAACAGGCCCTGCACACCCCTTACCCTTCCCAAGTTAGTGGTGGGATCGGAAAATTAAGCTGCACTCTTAAGTTAGAGATCCATGAGGCCATGGAAGCAGGGAAACCATGGAGCGAGTGCTTTCCTGCTGCCCACCATTCAGATAGGACCACCCCCAACAGAAAGATGGGATTGTCCCCCTTTGAAGTATTTTTTTGGCTGTGCACCCAGACTAGACCCCTACTAGGAAACCAAGTGGAATATGCCACACAGCTGAGCCAGGCCTTGGAAAAGGTCCGCAAAAGTGTTTCTGATTACTTTTTCAGATCCAGACAGAGACCTCAGGACGCATAACCTGAAGCCCGGAGACTACATGGTGGTAAAGAGACACCAGAGAGACAGTCTGGAGCCTCACTAAGATGGTCCTTTCCAAGTCCTGCTGACCAGTGCCACGTCTGTGAAGCTAGAGGGAAGTCAGCATGCTTCCCACACTTACTGTCGCAAACTTAGTTATTCTTCTTGCTAGCTGGTCTCTTCTGACTGACTGTATTCTCAGGGACACCCCAACCATGACTATCACTGTATCTATAGGGCTGACCAGGATGCCCCCAGGGTAGGAGACTTTACCTACGGTTTGTGCAACAAGACAATGACCTTCTATAACACTGACAGCACAGGTAACCCTGTATTAGCAGTGTCTGATGTGTACTGTATTTGTGGGGATAGGAGAGTCAGGTCAGGCCTAGAGGCTGGGAAGGTGAGTGTACGGTGATAAGATTTGTGTATTCCTTCTTCGTGATCCCCAGGGATAAGTTTGATCAGACACATAAAAAAAGGTGGAGAATCCCAAAGGATTCTGGAGGTCTGAGAGGAGCACCTAGATGACAACGTTTATATAGATACAGTGGGAGCACCAAGGGGGGTTCCAGATGAGTACAAGGCCCACAATCAGATATGGGCAGGTCTAGAGTCCATTATTCCCCAGATAGCTATGAGCAAAGATGTTGGTTGGGTTAACTGGTTGTATTGTAATCAACAGAGATTTGTGAATTATATCCGAGATGCTTTCCAGAACCGCACGGCTTTGGACATGATCCTTGCTGAGAAGGGAGGAGTCTGTAAGATGGTGGGAGTGGCTTGTCGCATGTACATCCAGGATGACATTGCCCCCTATGGATCCATTACCCATGCACTTGAAGAGATTGAAGGACTGTCCAGGGAACTCAAGAGAAACTCTGGGGTGGACATTTTGTCCTTCACTTTGTGGTTGGAGGATTGGAAGAGTTTCCTTTAAGTGGGGGTGGTATTGGGGATTGTGATTTTGCTCTCGTCACTTATTGCGTGTTGTGTGGTCCCCCTCATCAAGTCCACCATGTCCCAGATGGCCGTCCAGGTGGTAAGAACCATGACAGGAGAAGTGCCGGTGTGGAGGATACCGTCTTGTTGAAGAACCAGCTTGTTAATAAACCCATAAACTATGGAAACACAATTATGTAATTTGAGTATGCAGGCCTGTAACCCCTGAGTGACTGGCCTCCAGGGGATCTGGTGAAGAGTTAACAAGTCCAGCAGGTAAGGGCTTAGCCTACCTGTGGGTACCTGGAGTTTGAGGAGGTCACCCTGGACAAAAGTTACAGGCCATGCAAAGCTCAAAAGGGGGGAAATGTTAAAGATATTACACTGGACTCAGACGCCATCTTACGTATTGTCGGACATTTTAAAGACTCAGCATTCATTTCATATAACTTTGTGTAGTGATAACTAAGTTTGGGTGTTTCCCTCTGCACACAAAGACTTAGTGCTCACTAGCAGCACCTAGAGGAAGGTATCCAGGCGAGCACCTGGGAAGTTTCAGTATTTGCATGTAGCCAATAGTATTAGACTCCTTTGTGTGCTTACATCCAATAGTGTTACATTTCCTGGGTGAGAACACCCAATTATAGTTGCTGCTTTCCTAATTACACGCCTTATGTAAAGTGCCTTATGGTTTTCTATAAATGTCGGTCCTTGTGTAGCTGATGTCTGTGTCTCTCACCTGTATATTAGGAGGATGCAGCATGTCAGCAGATGCAGCACACACACCAGCTATGCTTTACTATACATTACACACAGACATGAGCAGGTGGAGGAGAGGGGAGGGGGAACAGGAGTGACATCACTGCCTCTGACCATGTGACCAGCCTCATTTACATGATAATGAATAGATGATTTTACAATGAATAATGTATGAAATAACTAGATAAAGGCTGTGATAGGATCCTTGTGATCTGCTCCAACAGGTAGTGGTGACAGGACAAGTGACACAGACCTGATGACAGGTGTCCTTTAAGACCTCAATGCATGGACATGAAAATTTCTGCATACTCATATCTAATGCTAGGAGTCCCTACCACCCATTAGGACTATTGCCTCACACTCTTATCCTGTTTTCAGTACAAAGATGTAGTCACAAGGTTATACAGGGACTATGATCTCAGAAGTTCAGGTCTCTGGACAGAATACGTTAATCTAAGGGCCCAACATGAATATGTGTTTTAAGTCAACTTCACACAAGTAAAGAAGTGTAAAGAAGCTTCATTTATTGCCCTTATTATTACCCAAACATGGGGATCACGACCCAAATGCAAAAACGCTTCTCATGATGTCACTTCAGGTCATTAACCCTACAGTCTCTCATGGTAAAAGGAAACCTTTTCTTTCATTATTGTTTCATGTTTTATTTAATTTTTCAAATATAAAATGTAAAAAAAAAAAGTGAGTCCCCCTTTTCAGATGTTGTTAAAATTCCACCTGCATTCAGCAAATAGGAAACAAATACATCAAGGCAACTTACATGCATTCAGTGCCACCTAGTGGCTGCACTGCATAAACATAATTGCTGTATTTGAAAATACAATGTACAGAATGCAGATATTTAAGTAAAATACTAAGACAAAGAAGTGACAAAATTCTGCGGGAGGGATCGTAGGGTCATATCGTGGCTGAGAGTTGCAGCACGCACAAACAGTCACACTTTTCACTTTAGTCTGTGGCTCCTTTCTAAATTCTTTTTTCAGAACATTTATTATAGTGTCAGACAAAGCCCCCAATAGATTTTGATCACTTCTCCAAACTGAATATAATTTTTTTTCTTTGATGACGCTGAACAAATTTTGTAACAAAATGAATGAAATTCCTCCCTCTAGTGACAAAAGGACAGAACTGCAGTATCATTTGTGTAACGCTTCCATGTACGGCTTATAGTTTCATTATCCAGCAGGTGGCATCACATCTATTACGAAGAAAAGAATAACCTGGTGCTATAATTCACAGATTTTACTGTTATTTTTTTAACCTCTTAACTTCATAGATGTTTGCTGACAGCAGCAGAAAATAAACTGCATCTTAAAAGGTTAAAGATTTGCATATTGTACATTTTTTTGTGAAAGTCACTAGAGGAAAAATTAGTTTCTCGTGACTAGTAAGCAGCTGAAGCCCAAATAACTCAGGGCTCTAGACACAAGCTTACTGGGGAATTGAGGATGTGTCCCTTCTGCCTTCTTTCAATCTATTTTTGCAGGACCTTTGGAGGTCCTCAACGATGTAAGCATACACCTGGGACCGGAATCTAAATGGAACCCGGTCTTCACCAGAGCCCGCCGCAAAGCAGGATGGTCTTGCTGCAGCGTGGTAACATCAGGTTGTTCCACAGGCGCAACTTGTCCACGGTGGCAGCCAAGGTCGAGGTACCGGATCACTAGGCAGTCTCGTGGTCAAGAACAGGCAGATGGTAAGGCAGGCGGCAATGACGCAAGGTTGGGGATGGAGAAAGAGATCAGGGCTGGCCGCGAAGGAGCAGAATCAGGAACAGGTCCGGGGTCACAATGGGAGGACAACACTTGGGAAGGAAACAATGTGGAAAGCTCCCTCATAGGCATGAAGCACTAAGATCTGACGGGGAATGCCTGGAGCTGCCTGTCCTTATAGGAACCTGGGAAGTTGGAAGTGCCAATCAGTGGCACACTGGCCCTTTTAACCTGCGAGTGGCAGTGCGTGTGCTGGCCGGCCGGGATGGGAGCTGGAAAGTGGTGAGTTGAGTGAGCTCGGATAGGGGAGCCGCCACGGAGAGGGGCATGGGTGTGCCTAGGATCCGAGACGTAGATCGCAGGGGCACCCGTGACACTGAGACTACCTATCTACTTGGGCGTTCATGGCTCTCTCAGCCAAAAAGCTTACTGACCCCTGACCTATAGTATAATCCACTACTGGGTTGGAAGAAACTTTAAAGCACTGCAGCCAATGCAGAACAAAGTGCTAGCCACAGTTGCACCACTGCAGAAGTTCCATTAACAGCAAGATGAATCAAAGTCTTCCACCTGGTCGAAACGCTCTATAGCAAAGTTGTAGGAAGTAGACCAAGATGATACCTGGATCATAGGGCATGACCTTCATTGAATGCAACCACCGGGTGACAGGTCTTATGCGCAGTTTGAAGATAAAAGATCTGGCACTTGAAAGGCGACACCACCTCCACCAGCCAATCCTTTGGTTGACGTCACGCATGGGATGCAGCAGGAGGACCTAATGCAGAGACCAAAGAGCATTTGGGAGACTGCGTGTTGCCAAGTATTCTAAACTATATGAATGGGATATTAAACCAAGTAAAGTTGGTCATGGCAGCTTGACCACCAGGATAGTAATATGATTTGACAAACAGAGAAGTTTCAGCTTTATTATCAATAAAAGGGTTGTCTGTCCCTGCCATCGCCCACACGGAGCTCCATCCTGAACCAAACACAACAATGATGTCTGGCAGGTTCCAGCTGTCTCTTGCCCGGCATATTTTCACATGCCTACAAATTTATGTAATTTTATGTAATTTTAGATAACACCACAATACAGCAATAATAGAAGGTACTTTTTTTTGGTCTAACTTCCGCTGAACCTGAAAACGTAAGCGTAAAAGTTCTGCTTCGTAAATAGCTAAGAACTATCTTTTTACCTTTCCTTCAGCTCGCTCTTTGACAAACTGCAATCGGGTTTCTCCACTGGGAACGTCCTGCCCAAAGTCTGTAATGACCTACTTTCCAAACATCACTATTCTGATTTCTCGCTTCTTTATCTGCCTTTAATATTGTTGACCATTCTTTCCTTGGCATCATGGGTCTAGTCTTTTCCTGGATCTCTTCATACCACCACTCCTCCTCGCAGTCTCTATGCTCATCTCACAAGGCTCTGTCCTAAGACTCCTGCTCTTTTCCATCTACATTTCTGGTCTAGGACAAATCATTGAGTCCCACAGCCCCTGTGCTGTGGACATCCGCCTGATTTTTAAAAACACAATGGGACACATTTACTTACCCGGTCCTGTCGCGATCCAGCGGCGCGTTCTCCATCGAGGATTCAGGTCTTCCGGCAAATCTTTTAGGTAGTGCGCCCAATGTCCACCAGGTGTCGCTGCTGCGCTGAAGTCTGCTAAAAAAATACAGAGTTTTTTCCGAATCTATCAGGTTTTCTGACGCCACGCCCCCTCCCCCATTTCCGTCGCATGCATGCCAGCGCCAATGCGCCACAATCCAATCGCATGCAGGGCAATTTGGCGCAAACCGGTAATTTTCGTGAAAAAGAGCAATTTGGGCCCTCAGTAAATGACCCCCAATATGGACAAAACAAAAATCATAATCTATTCTCCACCTAACACATCTCTCCTACCAGACCTAACCATCACAAGTAATGGCCCTGCACTCTCCCCAGTCCCAAGAATCTTGTGAATTGGAGTGATCTTTGAGTCTGGCTAAGGCATTAAGCCCCACATCCAGACCCTCACTACAGCCTGCTGCTTCCACCTCAAGAACATCTGGCATCCATTGCTACCTTAACCTGGAGTCTACAAAATTGCTAGTCCACACCCTCATCATCTCCCACTTAGACTACTGCAACATTGTCCACTCTTGTCAGCTAACTCTCTAATGCCCATCCAATCTTCTGCCGCCTAATCCATCTCTCTCATCCATCTCCAATCTTCACAAGACCTACTTCTTCCCACCATCCTATTCTCTCCCACCATTTGCTCTTCTCACAACCATCTCCTGGACATCTCCCTTTTTTCCCCCCAAGTCCCATCCAGGTCAACATCTGCAAAAAGTTAGTATCATAGTATATAAGGCTGGAAAAAGACGCAAGTCCATCAAGTCCAACCTTTAAGAATTAAATAAATGTTTTATCCCCATAACCCGTGATATTTTTTCTCTCCAGAAAGTCATCCAGGCCTCTCTTGAACATGTACATAGAGTCCGCCATAACAACCTCCTGCGGCAGAGAGTTCCACAGTCTCACTGCTCTTACAGTAAAGAACCTTTGTCTATGGTGATGGTAGAATCGCCTCTCCTCTAAGCGTAGAGGATGCCCCCTTGTCCTGGTCACAGGCCGAGGTATAAAAAGATCTTTGGAGAGATCCTTGTACTGTCCGCTCAGGTATTTGTACATTGTAATGAGGTCTCCCCTCAGTCGTCTTTTTTCTAAACTGAATAATCCCAAATTTTTTAATCTGTCAGTGTATTCTAGTTCCCCCATTCTCCTAATAATCCTGGTTGCTCTCCTCTGCACCGGTTCCAGCTCTACTATATCCTTTTTATACACTGGTGCCCAAAACTGTACACAATATTCCATGTGTGGTCTGACCAGGGATTTGTATAAGGGCAGAACTATGTCTTTATCATGAGAATCTATTCCTCTCTTGATACATCCCATTATTTTATTTGCTTTAGCAGCAGCCGCCTGGCTCTGGTCACTAAAATTAAGTTTACCATCCACCAATACCCCCAAGTCCTTTTCAGCTCCAGTTTTACTAAGTAATTGACCGTTTAGAACATAATTATACTTTTTGTTTCCATGGCCCAAGTGCATAACTTTACATTTATCTACATTAAACCTCATCAACCATTTCTCTGCCCACTCCTCAAGCTTCCACAAATCCCTCTGTAATGCTAAACTATCGACCTCAGTATTTATTACTTTACACAGCTTAGTGTCATCTGCAAATATTGAAACTTGACTGTGTAAACCCACCACAAGGTCATTAATAAAAATATTAAAAAGAAGTGGCCCCAATACTGACCCCTGTGGCACTCCACTAGTAACCTCAACCCAATCTGAGAATGTGCCATTAATGACCACCCTATGTTTTCTATCACTAAGCCAATTACTTACCCAAATACACAGATTTTCTCATATTCCCAGCAGTCTCGTTTTATACACCAACCTTTTATGTGGCACGGTGTCAAATGCCTTTGAAAAGTCCTCTGGGTCCTCTGGTTTCCTCACACACTCCAAAACATACTGGTAGGTTGATTCGATTGTGAGCCCCATTGGGGACAGGGAACAATTTGACAAGCTCTGTGCAGCGCTGCGTAATCTGTGTGCGCTATATAAATAAAGGAATTACTATTATTACTATACTCTGGAACTCTCCTCCAAAACTCTCCTTCACCTTCACCTACCACACCTTCAAATGTAACATGAAAACACATCTGTTTTGAATGTAATAAACCCACTGCTCGGCTCCCTCAATTTGTATTGCCATCTACTTTGCCTTATAGATTGTGCTTTTCATTACATAAACTATATCAATTATTTTCTGAAATGTGCTTAAAGTGGACAATCCATTAAGGGGGCAGCCAGTTTTGGCCCTCAAGGCACAACAGTGTTACCACTTTTTTTCATTTTCTTATAGCTGTAAGTTTTTTTTTGAATTTTCCTGTCAATGTAGCTTTGTCTAGTTGTTTTATTAACGCTTTCTTAGCTCGGATTTAAAAAGACTAAATTCTGGCATTTTATTTTTCCTTCTATATTTTGTGCCGTTCATCAAACATTTCAAAAATAGTAAATTTAATATTAAAAATAATAATAAAAAATTCCCGTTTATGATTTTTCCATTGATGAAACTAGATTTTCTCTGCATCAAACTGCCATTCTTACCATTACCATTAATACTTTTTAATAACTTTCCACTAATTTACCTGTAGACAAAGTGATGAAAATGGACATTTCCAGCTATTTTTTTAATTCATTATTTTTTTTTTTTTAAATGTATGTGTTACATTCCGCCTTGTACTAGAAATATGTATTGTGTTTTAATTGTAATTCAAATTGTAACATTTTTAAAAGGAAAAAAAATGAGATTTGGACTTTAAGGTCTATAAATATTTACCTTATATACTCGAGTATAAGCCTAGTTTTTCAGCACAAAAAATGTGCTGAAAAAACCCAAACTCGGCTTATACTCGAGTCAAAAAAATAAATATATCTAAGCTCACCTTTCCGGCGACCCCTGTATATCTTCTGTGCAATCTGTCAGGCAGCGGCGGCAGGCTATATACACTGGGGCAGGGTCTGGCAGGCTATATACACTGGGGCAGGGTCTGGCAGGCTATATACACTGGGGCAGGGGCTGGCAGGCTATATACACTGGGGCAGGGTCTGGCAGGCTATATACACTGGGGCAGGGTCTGGCAGGCTATATACACTGGGGCAGGGGCTGGCAGGCTATATACACTGGGACAGGGGCTGGCAGGCTATATACACTGGGGCAGGGTCTGGCAGGCTATATACACTGGGGCAGGGGCTGGCAGGCTATATACACTGGAGCAGGGTCTGGCAGGCTATATACACTGGGGCAGGGGCTGGCAGGCTATATACACTGGGGCAGGGTCTGGCAGGCTATATACACTGGGGCAGGGGCTGGCAGGCTATATACACTGGGGCAGGGTCTGGCAGGCTATATACACTGGGGCAGGGACTGGCAGGCTATATACACTGGGGCAGGGGCTGGCTGGCTATATACACTGGGGCAGGGGCTGGCAGGCTATATACACTGGGGCAGGGTCTGGCAGGCTATATACACTGGGGCAGGGGCTGGCAGGCTATATACACTGGGGCAGGGGCTGGCAGGCTATATACACTGGGGCAGGGTCCTGCAGGCTATATACACTGGGGCAGGGTCTGGCAGGCTATATACACTGGGGCAGGGTCTGGCAGGCTATATACACTGGGGCAGGGTCTGGCAGGCTATATACACTGGGGCAGGGACTGGCAGGCTATATACACTGGGGCAGGGGCTGGCTGGCTATATACACTGGGGCAGGGGCTGGCAGGCTATATACACTGGGACAGGGTCCTGCAGGCTATATACACTGGGGCAGGGTCTGGCAGGCTATATACACTGGGGCAGGGTCTGGCAGGCTAAATACACTGGGGCAGGGTCTGGCAGGCTATATACACTGGGGCAGGGTCCTGCAGGCTATATACACTGGGGCAGGGGCTGGCAGGCTATATACACTGGGGCAGGGCCTGGCTGGCTATATACACTGGGGCAGGGTCTGGCTGGCTATATACACTGGGGCAGGGCCTGGCTGACTATATACTGGGGAGGCTGTGACCAATGCATTTCCCACCCTCGGCTTATACTCAAGTCAATAGGTTTTCCCAGTATTTTGTGGTAAAATTAGGGGCCTCGGCTTATACTTGGGTCAGCTTATACTAGAGTATATACGGTTTTTTTTTTAATTAGAATTTCAATTTATTTTAGTGCATTAAACTCACAAGTACTAATGTCTTGTAGTGTTTTATGCTTGACAGCATAACAATGACAGGGAGTCCATTTTGATATAATACAGGGTTTACATTCACAGATCCGAGGGCTTTCACTTTTAGTAAACTGTACTGCAAACAATATAACTTTCTCTGGAGTACATCTTTATATCTGAATTCTGGAATCTACATTCTGGATATAGAAAGCCTAGTTTTGGTCTTAAAGGGATTGTCCACTTTCAGCAAATAATTGATATGGTTTATGTAAGGAAAAGTTATACAATTTTCCAATATACTTTCTGTATGAATTCCTCGTGGTTTTCTGGATCTCTGCTTGCTGTCATTGTATAGGAAGCTTCATTGTTCACTTCCAGTGGACAGAAATCTGACCATGGTCACACAGGTGCACGGCTCGTTAGCATCATAGAGAGTAATCAGAGCTGTGGGATATAACGAGCTGTGCACCTGTGCGACCATGGTCAGATTTCTATCCACTGGAAGTAAACATAGAAGCTTTCTATAGCAGAGATTTAGAAAACCGTGAGAAATTGATACAGAAAGTATATTGGAAAATTTTAGAACTTTTCCTTACAACAAACCTTATCAAGTATTTGCCGAAAATGGACAACCCCTTTAAAAGAACACTCCAGTCACAGCTGATTCAGTGAATTCTACCTTGTGCAGGGCCTGAAGGCAGGACTCCAGGTTCTAGGAACACAATGGGGGTCATTTCCTAAGGGCCTGAATCGCGTTTTTACGTCGGGTTACCCGAATTTTACCGTTTTGCGCTGATTTTCCCTGAATTGCCCCGGGATTTTGACGCACGCGATCGGATTGTGGCGCATCGGCGCCGGCATGCATGCGACGGAAATCGGGCAGCGTGGCCGTCGGAAAACCCGTCGGATTCGGAGAAACCGCCGTATTTTTTTAAAAAAATGTGTCGCTGGGTACGCACTTACCTGCACCCGGCCTGGCTTGGTGAACTTCAGTGCACTCCGATGGAATTCAGCGCAGCAGCGCCACCTGGTGGACATGGGAGGAACTACCTTAGTGAATCGCTGGAAGATCCGAATCCTCCACAGAGAACGCACCGCTGGATCGCGTATGGACCGGGTAAGTAAATCTGCCCCAATGAGAATGAGTCTTGCTCCTCCCACCAGGCCCTGCACCATGTATTATTCTGGGAATTAGCTTTCATTGGAGTGTTCCTTTAAGGCTACCGAGGGTTTTAGCATTTCAAGTTCTATACACTCGAATTTTTCTGTTGACATTTCAGAACATGTCGTTTTTTGTTCACGTTTTCTTTTATTTTTAGGTGTAAGAAAATGAATAATAAAATGTTTCATTTTGCTTTAATAAGGATTTTTGAAGGATTACCTGAAATGAAAAAAAAAAAAATCAGGCATTACTGTCATTTTTTGTTTTCATTTTTATGACTTTCATTCTGTGTTAATTTTGAGAAAGTAACTTTTTTTTTAGTGGGGCATTTAACAATCAGAGTTTTTGCATCGGGATTTTGCAGGTTTAACGAGCAAATTATGCAGCTATTAAAAATAAGGCCTGAAACAGTAACTTAGAGCATTTTGTATGATGTAAAACAACAGCAGAACTTGTGGTTAGCTGGTTACAGTTTTGTCACGGCTATTATGTGCGATTGTACAGCATACTCATATATAGAGATGAACAGAAAACAGTTCAGGGTTCTTGTACTTCCCACACTGGTCCATCACAGGCTACTAGCTAGGGGCGTCAATTTGCTGGTTTGGTCACTAATCCGATAATATGTTTGGATCTTGCAGGATATACCCACAGCTCAAATCCGAACAGAAACTTTGAGTCCCCTTATCTCTACTCATAAATGAACCAAATTTGAACATTGGGGCTCATTTACTAAGGGTCCGCACTTTTATCGGGTTTCCCGGCGATTTCCGTTTTGCGCCAAATTGCCTCGGGATTTTGGCGCACGCGATCGGATTTTGGCGCATCAGCGCTGGCTTTTACGGGACAGAAATTGGGGGGCGCAGCCATCGGACAACCCAACGGATTCGGAAAAAACGCCGAATAGCAAGATCAGCACTTACATGCACTGGGAAGAAGCAGGTGAAACTCCGGCGGACCTCGGCGCAGCAGTGACACCTGGTGGATATAGGGAGCATGGACCTTAGTGAATCCCGGCAGACCTGAATCCTCATCGGAGAATGCGCCGCTGGATCGCGACTGGACTGGGTAAGTAAATCTGCCCCATTGTCTTTCTTATCTAGGGGCCTTCATCCTTTCACTTGCATGGACAAAAATGGCACTGTTTTGAAAATAAATATTTTTTACAATTTAACACAATTTTTTTGTGCCGCAGTCATGTATTGAGGCACAGATATAGCTGGGATTGTGTTATGTGCACAGCAATGGATAAATGTTACCCTAGACCACTTAGATTTTTCCCATGTGCCTCTAGTGTAGCTGTGGTCTAGGTAGACTTGTTGCAAGAGTTCACCAATCGCGCACAATGCGGCGCCTTCTGCAGGGTGGAAGTTAATTGCGGTTACATACAAGAGTTAGGCGTGTGCAAACATACCAGATACTAGGACCACAGGACCACAGTGGTGGGTTTTATAAGACCCCCAAGAAATGTGTGCCACATCCTCTTCAGAAAGGGAGTAAATACTTTGCTACACCTGGCTGAGCACATCTGCTGCACACACACAGCGAGTGGGGAACATCAATGGATCTTTCTTTTTTCTAAAACAAAAAATCAAGAAGAGTGAATTTTTCCAAGAAATTCTATTGATGTTTTCAGTAACAAAATTATATCACTCATCTTATAATTCTTGTAGTTTTTGGAGCTGAAATATCCCAATATTCCTATCTGGCTCAATATCAATTGACATATTGGGGCACATTTACTAAGGGCCCGTGGACCGCGATTCCGTTGGGTTTTCTCGAATATTTCCATTTTGTGCCGAATTGCACCGGGTTATTGGTGCACGAGATCGGATTGTGGCGCCGGCATGCACGTGACAGAAATCGGGGGGTGTGGCCATCGGACAACCCGACGGATTTGGAAAAACCGTGGATTTTAAAAACGAAATGTGTCGCAAGATCAAGCACTCACATGCACCAGGAAGAAGAAGGTGAACTCCGGCGGACCTCGGCGCAGCAGCGACACCTGCAGGAAATTGGACGCACAATGTTAGTGAATCGGGCCAGACCCGAATCCTGGTCAGACAACGCACCGCAGGATCGCAACATGACCGGGTAAGTAAATGTGCCCCATTGTGACATATGTACATTTTTTTTTTGCTTGTTTAATTGTTGCTTTTTAGCAACAATCTTATGCCCAGTGGTGAATTTTTTTTGTGTGTCTAACACACCCCTCCCATAAGAATTACCAAAATTTCCCTCGTTCAATGAAATTATTGTTGTAACCTTTTGCATCTGAGCCAGTTAAGAGCAAATTTACTAAAGGTACTTAATAAACCTGCCATAGTTTAAGTCTCCATTGGCTTCCATTGCACCAGGAAATTGCACCAAAATTAAGTCATGTTGGCCTAATTTTGGATTCAACTTAGGCCATGCCCCTCTCCCTTCTATAAAGCCACCATATTTTTGTCATACAAGTAGAAAATTCTCTTAAACGCTTTGTAAATATGATGCCGGGAATTGTAAACTATTTTTGTTACATATTACCAAACATTTCCACCTAAATTAATCTCCAGAAATGTCCCATAGATCCTTTAATAGAAGGGTCCACAATGTTTTCCTAAACCCTTTACTGTTGAACAAAATAGGTTCAATTATGGGTCCTTATGTTATCAAGTCTGCAGTTACAGTGCGGGGCCACTCTAGTTTCCATCTCTATGCTCTTAGTTATGCCAGGGTGAAGTATATACTAACTGACCTATGTTAGTATAGGCCATCAAAAGAGAGCGGACCCCATTTAATTCAGATCCGGTCTTATTCGGACCACACCTTGTTGAAGTTAAAAATTCTGTGTAGGTCCGGGTCTAGATTCCAGACCCAAAGCCGAAACAGTTACATCAGTGTTATCTATTTTAATGCCGCTGTCAAAGCAGGCAGCATATACGTAAATTAATGTGGACCACGCATGCCACTATTTCAGGGTGGATCGGCGCTCCCTATGACATCATAAGAGATCACCAATGCTACCCAAAATGGCGGTGTGCCCTGAACCAGTCACGGGCGTTATTAGTGGCACTGTTGAGTTGAGCCTGGATACAAACTAACTGAAGTTCATGTCTGGGTTTATGGCCCAAACTCGAAATGTTTGGTACAGAACCTGAACGTTGCAGTTCGGGCTCACTCCACACTACTCATATGGTTTCACCTTTTATTTCATATGTTTAGGATGTATCTATTCGAGATTTACTCCTTAGTTTTTACCTATTTTGGTTCTGTTTATTTTTGGCCAAATTTATTAGGGTTCACCTATTCCTATTTAGGGTCTCTATAAATAGGATCCATCTCTTTAGGGTTTAAACTTTCACATAGGAAAGCTAGCACTGCTTGAATTGTGTAAAACAAAGTAAAGTAATGAACTTGCATTTTGCAAAGGTTTTCTTATCTTGTTTTAACACTATGGAGGTCATTTACTAAGGGCCCGATTCGCGTTTTCCCGACGTGTTACCCGAATATTTCCGATTTGCGCCGATTTCCCCTGAATTGCCCCGGGATTTTGGCGCACGCGATCAATTGTGGCGCATCGGCGCTGGCATGCAGGCGACGGAAATCGGGGGGGGGGGGGGCGTGGCCGAACAAAAACCCGACGGATTCGGAAAAACCACCACATTTTTTAAAAAAAAGTGTCGTGGAGCTTGCACTTACCTTCACTAGGAATAGGCCGGTGTATTTCAGCGCATTCCGGGGAACTTCAGCGCAGCAGCACCACCTGGTGGAAGTCGGAGGAACTACCTTAATGAATCCCGGCCGGACCCGAATCCACCGCAGAGAACGCATCGCTGGATTGCGAATGGATTGCGCTGGATTGTGTTCATTGTAGAATTAAAGGCGATCTACCATGAGAATCACCGATGGTAGATCACTGTCACTTACACATCCATCTCTTCTTCTGGTGTCTGGAACAGTGTTTGTTTAACGCCTCGAATCCCCCACTTGTTAAGATATAGCTTTTAAAAATATGCTAATAAGACTGAGGGGCTCAGGCTTATGTCATCGGAGAACTTCTCAGCTCCACCTTGTTTTAATTTATTAACAAGTCCCATGCAGGTAGCATTAGTGTTTTCCTTGGGCATCCAGCTGATCTATGGGATTTGCAGAGATCTGGCTTACGTTAACGACTCTCTGTCTGGAGTAGGAGCAGGACAGGCTACCAGGACAGGGAGGTGGAACGGGATTGTGTCGAACGCGATAAGATTTTGGCGTATCGGCGCCGGCTTTCATGTGACAGAAATCGGGGGGTGGGCCGTCAGACAATCCAACTGATTTGGACAAACCACGGGATTTAACTTTCAATTTGTGTCACAAGATCAAACACTTACATCGGGAAGAAGAAAGTGAACTCCGGTGGACCGGATCGGGGAAGCGACACATGCAGGAAATCGGGCGCACGATCTTCTTGAATCGCGGCAGATGTGCATTCCACTTGCACATTCCGGATCGGGGAACGCGCATGGACGCGTAAGTAAATGTGCCCCATACTGTTCCGGAATCCAGAAGTAGAGACAGACATGTCAATGACAGTAGTCTACCGTGATTATACCCTTGGTCTTCCGTGATTCTTATGGTAGATTTCCTTTAACACTCAGCTCCGTATCAGTACAGTGCTTTGATGTAGGAGATAGGCAAGTTACAAGCTGTTGTTTTGGACGTGTTTAGGGATAATGTGATTGTAAGTTTAAGTATTCCTATTGGAATACCAAAATATTTTACAAAAAAGAAAATTTTAAATATTAAAAGTTAAAGAAGGTTCTTTTCCCATTTTGAGTACTGTCCCATATATAAAAGTCTGAAATGGTTAACACCAAAAAATAATAATAATTAGGCCCCTTGCACATATGCAGCCTGGTGTAGGAGAGAGAAGGGCTGAGCGCTCCTCACCGCTCCCCTCTCCATAGAAAGACAAGCAGCCTATATTTTGCATGGTGGCCGCCCAGCTCGGTCATGGTGCACCGCACTCTGACTAGGTACCATAAACCTCTAAGGGGCCGCGATCTGGAACCAAATTGTGCGTCCATGTGGTCGTGTGAATGAGGCCTTACTGTTTTCTTCTGGCTATCCCAACTTCTATAAAGTAATAAAGAAGTCTCTAAAAAAGCCTTTATTACACTCCATCATAAAATATATATATATATATATATATGTGTGTCAAAATGTTTGACCACACGAAAATTTATAGACAAAGTTTTGGTTTGTGAAATTGGTTAAACACATCATTACAGCCTAATGAAATAAGTACGGTAACACAGAACTAAAGTCATAAACACACAATGCAAAAAAGTTTGATAGAATCGCAGTTTTTTCACAAAGTCACCCAGAAACATTCATAAAAATTAAACAAAACTTTATAGGGTGATGTACCATGATGCACCTGTGTAATTGTTAGACACATCGTGGACCTGGCTCAGTTGTATGGAGGTCTGGGATAAAATTGTGCTACAGCCTTTGTCTGAACCTGGCACAGACTATATGCAGGGCATCCCTGAATGGCACCGCCCCTTCCTGCCCAACCATTGAAGTGGGTGGAGTTGTAGCAATTCCTGCCTAAATCACAGCTTGTAGCACTCACATGGATGTGCCAACAGAAAGTACAGCAATGGAAAAACAAAAGGAAAAGAGTCACCAAGCTCCTCCTGAAGTAGGTTGTGCTCCGGGGGATGTATTAGAGGTTCAGTCAGTTGGTTCAGTCAGTTTTTGACCTTTAAACCCTATATAGGAACCTGGAAGGTGCGGTCACACATTCTGCTTAAAATTGTATTTGAAAACACAATGCAACTGGAATAGAGAGGGGCTTGAAACACATGTGATCAGTAACTAGCACCAAATATTTGCATGTACACAATCAGGGGTGTAACTACAGGGGGAGCAGCTATAGCAACTGCTATGGGGCCCGCAGTGTCAGGGGATCCTGGTTGTGTATATTCTGCATGTATGTGCGTGTGGTGTGTATATACTGTATGTGTGTGTATATGCTGTATCTCTGTATATGGTATTGTATGTATGTGTGTATGTTTGCTGTATGTGTGTGTACTTGTGATGTCTATATGCTCCATGTGTGTGCAAAAGTGATGTGTATATGCTGTATGTCAGAACAGCACATGACCTATATGCTACTGTATGTGTGTATAACCACATCGACCGTGGACCTCCACATCCAGTATTTACACTTCCACAATCATCTGAGACCAGTGACCCGGGCATTTGCTGCAATAGTTGATTTGCATACACCAAAGGATTTCTACACAAACTCTCAGAAGTTCATCTACCTGCACATCGTCCTCATTGGGGGTCTCCATCTGAATGAAGTTCATAGATGGAATAACCTTCAGTGGCCAAATGGATTTCTTATGTGGGCCCCTAATCAGTGAAGGGCCCCGGCACTTGCCCAGGTAACCCAGGGCTGGCGCAGGCCCTGGAGGTAAGTACAGGTTTATTCCTATTGTGCACCTTCTCGGCAACTTCTCTATTTTTTCTTAATCTCAGACAACCCCTTTAAATGCTTGAGACAACCCCATACAAAGTAATGGAGGTCACTCCAGATATTGGTGCAGAGAGCGCCTTACATTGGGTCTCCTATCGTGCCAAATAATCTGCCTACTGGTTTGGCTGAGTTGCTATGTTTATGTCCTGTATTATTACATTTCACTTGTTTTCTGCATCTTTGTGTCTGTGACATCACATCCTCCCCGGTGCTGAGATCCCAGCAGTGTGAATCATGTCTTGTGCTGCCAGTCCCCGAGCGCTGCAGCCCTGCAATGTTGTCTGACACTATGATATCCATCACATCTCTCCAAGTTCTTTTCTGCCTCTTCTCATGTAAGTGACATTATTATTGTTCAATTTTTTATTTTTGGAGGAATTGAATGAATTTTTTTTTTTTTTTTGCTATCGCAGGTTACAAAGAGAAACTATGCGTCCAAATTTTTTTTTAAAAATTCATTCATGTTTTCAATTATTTAGCACTATTATTATTTTTTGATTTCTAAAATCAGACATTTATAGTATTATTCCCCCCCAAAATTCCTGAATTATTATTTTCATCATTTATTAACTTATGAGAACAGGACCGGTGGTCATACATTGCGGATGGAGGAGAAGAGATTTAGACACTAATATAGGAAAGGATTCTCTACAGTTAGAGTAGTGTAACTATGGGAGGCTCAACCAGAGGAGGGAATAATGGCAGAAAGAATGGCAGCATTCACCACGCGGCTCAATGTTTATGTTTAATGAACAATGGAAAAGATACGTCTGCTGCAATAATGAACAATAGAAAAGGCAGAGCTTATTTGGGTTTTACAATTTATGGATATTCCAACACTGGAGATGAAAAATAGGTTTACAAGCATTCCCCTACTTAAGGACACCCGACTTACAGACGGCCCCTAGTTACAGACAGACCCCTCTACCCACTGTGACCTCTGGTGAAGCTCTCTGGATGTTACTATAGTCCCCAGCTGCAATAATCAGCTGTAAAGTGTCTGTAATGAAGCTTTATTGATAATCCTTGGTCCCATCACAGCAAAAAATGTTGAAACTCCGATTGTCCCTGAGGCAAAAAAATTTTTTTGTCTGGATCTATAATTATAAAATATACAGTTTTGACTTACATACAAATTCAACTTAAGAACAAACCTATGGAACCTATCTTATACGTAACCCGGGGACTGTCTGTATACTTATTTCAACAGTTGGGGGTCCGTAAGGAATTTTTAGAAAGTCTAACAAATATTTTTATAATATTTTATAGTGATCTAGAAGAAGGCAAAGATCCCCTATAGAACTGACCCCAATGATCCTGCATCATAATATAAGATGTCAGTTCTATCGGGGTCATTGTCTTCTTCTGCATCGACACTATAGAAATATCGGTTAGACTTGTATCAACCTTATCAACTGTGTTTTTATGTAACCTTCATGAGTAGAAGATTTTTCCACTTTTTTTCTTCTCACGAAATAAGCTCTAATTTTTTTTGATAATATTAAATATATGCACAGACCAGAAATGATGTTCCTTATTACTGTTCATTATATCGTTGCCATCTAAATGTGTTTTTTAAAATTGAAAATGTAAAAGGAATTCAAGATCTTTTTTTACCGCGCTGTATTTATTTATTTTTTTAAATATATATACAGGCGGTCCCCTACTTAAGAACACCTGACTTACAGACGACCCCTAGTTACAAACGGACCTCTGGATATTGGTAATTTATTGTACTTTAGTCCTAGGCTACAATAATCAGCTGTAACAGTTATCACAGGCGTCTGCAATGAAGCTTTAGTGTTAATCCTGGTTCTTATGACAATCCAAAATTTTTAAAATCCAATTGTCACAGAAACCAAAAAAGTTCTGGCTGCGATTACAATGATAAAATATACAGTTCTGACTTACATACAAATTCAACTTAAGAACAAACCTGCAGAACCGATCTTGTACATAACCCGGGGACTGTCTTTATGTAAAATATGGAATATTTATTGTTCTGCAGGTATGGAAGAAATTGTTAATCAATTCTTATTATTTAGCATTTTTTCTTTTCACTTGATCGGTGATGATAACTAAGAACATGACGGTGATTGTGAATATTTTTGTGCTCTTTTTTAGATATTTTTATGTTGGTGTAATCATGGGAAACATGATATTGATAGCTGATGGCACCTGGTTTGGTTAATTTTATGCAGATGTATCTACTATATTAGGATGGAGATTAGAGATTTGCTATTATGATTTAGTTAATTTATTTCAATTGGGGTTTTTTTTTACACTTTTTTTATTTTACTTTTTTTATTTTTACTTTTTAAAAATATTTTAATTACATTTTACTAGCAGCTTAATGAGAGGGCTTGACACTGAATCGATGTAAAGCAGCAAGACAAATCTAAGGAGAGTGTAACGATGTGGGAGATTAGGATCAGGCCAGTTGTTATAGTGTCAGCGCTGCTGATCGGCTGGCATACACTAACTCCTTGCATCATATCACTATGATGCAAAGACTCCCATTCTCTTGGTCCATGGGATCTGACTTGCACACAAGCTAGCTTGATCCATGAAGATGGGGTGGCCTGATGATCATAAATAAGTGCGTCAATTATTTTTGCTTAGGATGCATCACTGAAGCTTGATGTTGATGGAGTCATATACAGGCAGTCCACGGGTTACATACAAGATAGGGTCCGAAGGTTTGTTCTTAAGTTGAATTTGTATGTAAGTCGAAACTGTATATTTTATAATTGAAGTTCTAGACAAATTTTTTTCTTTTGTCCCAGTGACAATTGGAGTTTCCAAATTTTTGCTGTAATTGGACCAAGAATTATAGATAAAGCTTCATTACAGACACCTTACAGCTGGTCATTGCAGCCTGGGACTATAGTAACATCCAGAGAGCTTCACCAGAGGTCACATTGGGCAGAGGGGTCCGTCTGTAACTATGGGTTGTCTGTAAGTCGGTGTCCTTAAGTAGGAGACCGCCTGTATTAGATGGTTGAAAATGGTTTGATGAAAGACAAGACAAGGAGACAAGGAGACCCCAGTGCAATATTGCTGTATCCAAAACTATTTTGGTCATTGTGTCAGTGTGTGTTTGCCCCACTACCCATCTCCAAGTGATGATTGTTGTAACAAATCTTTAAAACCTGGTTGCAAACTTTGTAGGACGTATGAAGAGTGATCCCTAGACACGTTCTCACAAAATAATAAACATAAAAACATAAGAGGGATTCAACGTCAGACTGGGGTTCCTTTGGCCCACCAAATAAATTAGTCTAGAGGACCACGCTCCAAAAACCCCTGGAAAATAGGAGCCAGTAACCACCATATTGGTTTGTCTTCTATTGGATCATGAGGACGCAGAGTTAGAGTCAGGTCCCACCAAAGGTTCTTCAGGTGCCATGGTGGGCCATTCCGACACTATAAGGGATTACAGGCGGTCCCCTACTTATGGACACCCGACTTACAGACAATCCATAGTTACAGACAGACCCCTCTGACCTCTGGTGAAGCTTTCTGAATGCTTTACTTTAGTCTCAGACTGCAATGATCAGCTGTAAGGTGTCTGTAATGAAGCTTTATTGATAATCCTTGGTCCCATTACAGCAAAAAATGTTTAAACTTCGATTGTCACTGGGGCCAACATTTTTTTTGTCTGAATCTATAATTATAAAATATACAGTTTTGACTTACATACAAATTCAACTTAAGAACAAACCTCCGGACCCTATCTTGTACGTAACCCGGGGACTGCCTGTAATGTGCTTGACTGAGCCCCATAAACGGCACCAGGCTTTGTCTCTCTAGTTTCTACACAAACTGAAACTTTGGTTGTTTCTAAAAAATCATAGATATGATGGTAGATATGCCCATGATTCTATGTTTTCAAAGTTTTTTTTCTCTTGTCATAGTGCCAGTAATAACCTTTTTTTGGTTTGACTGTGTAAGTATAATACAAAATTAACAAAAATATCTCTTTACCGACCCTGAGACAACAGTATTTAAACATTAATATTTGATCTTTCAAAGAAATTGGGGCTCATTTACTAAGGGTCCATGGACCGTGATTCTGTCGGGTTTCCCAAATATTTATTTTTTGCGCCAAATTGCCCCGGGTTTTTGCCGCATGCAATCGGATTGTGGCGCTTTGGTGACAGCTTGCATGAGACAGAAATTGGGAGGCGTGCCGTCGGACATTACGATGTATTTGGACAAACCACAGAATTAAAAAACGGGATTGTGTCACAAGATCAAGTACTCACATGCACCAGGAAGAAGCAGGTGAACTCCGGCGGACCTCAACACATGAAGGATTTTGGACACGCGACCTTAGTGAATCGCGGCAGACCGGAATCCTCGTCGGACAACACACCGCGGGATCGCAACAGGACCGGGTAAGTAAATCTGCCCCATCCAGTGAAGTTGGAAAAAAGTGAAGAACATGTTTCATTCTAGAACTTCTATGATAGCAAATTCCAACCCAGGTTTTCTTACTTCCAAGATTCTTTGACTCGTTGCACCCCCAACGTTGAAACAACCTCATCATTGGTATAGAATCAACTGTGTGAATAAGTAGTCAATGAAATTTAAGAAGATAAAACAAATCAAGTCACTGTGATGTCCTCACATGGATGTCCTTAGAGGAGCAATGTGTAAATGTGGCTTCATCCAGAAGGGCTACGTATAGTTATTAGCACAAGACTAGGCCAATGATATTTTCACAGGAGGACAGAAGATTGATTGGGTTGGATTTTTTGGGGCTTACTCTCCCTTGTTACTTAATTGACCTGGACCTGTGATCCAACAACTAAGTCAAGTTTATGATTATTAGGGGGCTCCTCTTAGTCAAAAGTTGGTGAAAGATCGTAGTGCTATGTAGAGATGACGGTGAAGTTTTCATTGTCAAAGTTTCCACAAAAATTCTTATCAGTATTTTGAAATCAAGCGTCAGCACTTATTTCCCTTATCTGCGGCAAGAAGCCACAATTGCTTCAAGAAGTAACATCTTTCCATACATATACAAGTGGTTGCAAGTTAATGCTACATTTTGCTTGCCCCAGTCTGGTCCTCAATGGCAAAAGTTGCTATTACTGTGATCCCAAGGAGAAAGAACCTGCTCCCCTATGCCCCTATGTGAAATTACACATCAGAGCAACATATTCATGGACATAACTACTGTAGGCATAGTAGCCACTATGGGGCCCATCAACCAGAGGGCCCATATCAGGTCAATTAACCCATCACTGCAGCATTTACTTATTTTTAATATCAAAATATATCCAAACCATCAGTGTATACGTGTCATTCATTTTTTCTAGTGTATGTAAGAAGTAGTAGCAGAAGGACAGTCCGTGGGCGTCACATGTCCATCATAAATCTTCAGCCACCTACTACCCATGTATCTAACCCCTTAGGTCAGTGATGGTGACATTTTTGGGGATTGAGTGCCCAAACTACAACCGAAACCCACTTATTTCTCGCAAAGTGCCAACAGGATAATATAATCAGTATTATTATTCACTGCTCTGAGAACATAAGATTATTGTTGTAGCTTCCATCCAGGTTGTCCTGGAGTATACGGGGACAGGAGCGCCAATTATAATCCAGCTCTGTCCACACCTGTGGTTTTCCTTATCCCATCGTGGAAAACTTTGCATATTTTTCCAGAATCCCCCTAGTGGAGCATCAATGGCTATAAGACACCACACACCTGCACGGCGGCATTAATTGGTAATCTCTCCGTAAGGAGAACTCTTACTTGCCGACCCTAGTCACAAGCCTCTCCCAGCAAGCCAAACCAGTTCCCTACACTGTACTGAAGAGACCCAACCAGGTTGAAACAGCGCTGTCTACAGTTGGGAATCTGTTCCTTCTGGAATAGATATAATGGTTTGGTTTTAATCCCGCATCATGTCATACCCTCTTGAAGGTCTTGCTTGATGTTAAGGTAGATGCCTTACAAGGTAGCTAAAAGAGGCGTGATTTTCCTTATCCCATCCTGGAAAACTTTGCATATTTTTCGAGAATCCCCCTAGTAGAGCATCAATGGTTATAAGACTCCACACGCCTACGCGAAGGTCTTAATTGTCAGATTACATAAAGAAAACTTTTACTTATGGAAGCTGCCAAGGATGTGACACTTACAAAAAGCACTTAAAGTGGCACGTCCTGGGCTTCCTCAAACTGCAGAAGGAATTGTCTGGGGTGCCCACAGAGAGGACTCTAAGTGCTACATCTGGCACCCATGCCATAGGTTCACCTCCACTGTCTTAGCTGCCGTCCATAGTGATCTTAGGGGTTGAGGAAGGAATGCACTCCCTTCGGCATCACAACTGTGGCGTGCCATTGAAACCAAAAAAACCCAAAATGAGTAGCACAATGTCTGTAATGATGGATCTTTGTGCATAAAATTTGTGAAATTCATTGATGTACAAAAATATGTAAAAGAATATAGAAGAGAATTTTTTTTTTTACTGAAAAAATATAGTAACAACTAAAAATAATGTCAAGTTTGGAGTACTGAGTATTCCCCTAAATCATACATTTATTCCAGTTATTGTGTTTTAAAATTTGAAATGCAGAAAAAAATATTGAAATTGACATTTTTTTTCTATTTTCTCCTGGAAAGATTCAATAAAGGTGAGTTAATTAGATCTATATAAAACCCGAACTGATGTAACATAAGATAAAATTAAAATGTAACAAAATTAAATTAAAAATCAATACTTTGCCCTAAAAAACAAGCTCTACTACAGCTACGTTGACAGTAAAATAGTACAAATCTAAAACTGCATTTTTTAAATCTTTGTCCATTTTCCAATAAAAACACACAGCGTCCGATGTATCAAGCCTCAGGGGCCTTTTTTTTGCTTTACAAGGAATGAAAAAGTTGCAATTCTTGGCACACAGCATGGAATTTATGACTTTTTTTTGTTTTTTTTCACTTTCTGCACCTCTTTATGCAATTATCTTGCCGCTATATGACCTGGTAAAAAAACTGGCACAAGTTATAGCTGGAATCTACGGCACCTCATAACCAGTTATTACCCTTTTACTAATTCCAGCGTGTTGCTCTGGGTGCTCCGAATACTAATTCTGGTGCACAACGTGCCAGTCTGTATACTACAACTGCAAGTTGGGGAGCTAAAAAAAACTCACACAGCCAAATGAATAGAAAAGTAAAACTGTTATTGAACACAACATTTAAAAAAAATAAAAAAAAACTTTTTTTTTCACGGATTACAGGCAGTCCCCGGGTTATGTACAAGATCGGTTCTGTAGGTTTGTTCTTAAGTGGAGTTTGTATGTAAGTCGGAACTGTATATTTTATAATTGTAACCCCAGTCAAAATTTTTTTGGTCTCTGTGACAATTGGAGTTTAAAAATGTTGGATTGTCATAAAAACCAGAATTAACAATTAACAAACTTTATTACAGACGCCTGTGAAAACTGTAACAGTATGTTGTAGCCTAAGGATAAAATACAGTAAGATACCAAAATCCAGAGCTCTGTTTGTAACTAGGGGTTGTCTGTAAGTCAGGTGTTCTTAAGTAGGGGACACTCTGTATATGCAATTTATGCCATATTTTCCACAGTTACTGCTGTAAAGATGTATTTGGATATGTATGTGGTATCTACCAATGCCGTAATCCTGGCAAATCCATCTCTTTTCCAGTTCAATCAATG
The DNA here is from genome assembly GCF_040894005.1 of Engystomops pustulosus. Lineage (NCBI taxonomy): Eukaryota > Metazoa > Chordata > Amphibia > Anura > Leptodactylidae > Engystomops > Engystomops pustulosus. The sequence continues at coordinate 275,651,664 of NC_092411.1, read as the reverse complement.
AAAATTTTTAAAAAAGTTATAGATCCGAGAAGGAAAATTATTTAAAGGGTGTAACTATTAACCCTCGACTTTAAATGTGCCCCCTGTGATCTCCTGTATTTGATGGTTCATAAATCAGTCTTCCTCCTCCTGTTTTTTGGGGGCCACACCTAGTAGCTAGTGACTCGAACTCATGGTATTTTTTTTTATGGTATTTTTTTTTTCTTTCTTCATCTTTTTTCTTTTTCTTTTTTTCTTCTCCTTTCCCTTTCTCTCTATGTATGGTATATATTATATATTTCTTTATTTGTATTGTTTTGATAATAAAAAGAATAAAACATTTCAAAAAGATTTAAAAAATTGTAGATGGAAGAATAATAATGTCCAGACGTTACATGTCTCACCTTCTCTTGATTCCTTATGTTGTGCCTCTCTTAGGTTCTCACCAGTTGAAAATCTCCAGTGATAAGACATTGCAGAAGGGAAGCTCACAGGCCATAAATTTGAAATGTGAAGCCGAATCCTCGGAACCCACGGATTATGGGATCTACTGGTTTCGGCATAAGAAAGGAGATGTCAACCCAGAATCTATTTTGTATCTCCGTAACCTTGGGAAATCTATATACAGGAATGATAGAGACAGCGCACGGTTCACAGCGACTTCATCAGGATCCTTGTTCAACTTGGCCATTAAGGGCTTTGATCAGGCGGATCAGGGAACCTACTACTGTTTGATTAATAAAAATTCAGTGCTATACATCAGCCCGGGCGTCCCACTCATCTATCCTGAAGGTAAGCCCCTACAAAGTAGATCTATTCCAAAATTAAATTATGGATAACGCACAATCCAGTCTTCTCAGTTGGGATATTTTTTCTCTTTTAGCAACAACAGCTAAACCGAAAGTAACAATTGCCCCTCCAGCTTTGACGACAAGAGATCCGTGTAATTGTGGCCCAGGTAGGTGCTGCAAGGTCCACTTGCTGTATTGTGACCATCAGGGGTGGCTCAAACGGTCGTAAAGACGCTGGGTGTTGTGTCGAACGCTGCACATCGAGATTAAAACCCGTGAACTCAACATTTTGTAATATGTTCATATAAAAATTCTTTTTTTTTTTTTTTTTGAGTTTCCGGGGTTTTTTTCTCCCTGTATTCCAAAAGTCAAAACAGTTTTTTATTTTCAGTTTAAAGAATTGTGTGTGGGGCTTATTTTTTGCGGGAGAAATTGCACTTCTTAATGACTCTATTTATACTGGAAAAAATTTTTAGAAGAAGATATTATTGAAAAAATACATCATTTCACCATTTTCTTACTAGTTCAGTTTTATGGTGTTTAAAATTACATTATGGGTCAATACATTAAAAAAATTCTATTTACAGGCAGTCCCCAGGTTACATACAAGATTGGTTCCTGGGGTTTGTACTTATATAATATAATATATAATTTTTTTATTGAATTTTTTATTACATTTTTTTTTGTCCCAGTGACAATTGGATTTTCAAAATTTTTTGCTGTGATGGGATCAAAGATTATGAATAAAGCTTCATTACAGACACCTCACAGTTGATCATTGCAGCCTGGGAGTGAAGTGAAGCATTCAGAGAGGTCACAGTGGGCAGAGGGGTCCGTCTGTAACTAGGGGTCGTCTGTATGTCGGGTGTCCTTAAGTAGGGGATCGCCTCGTATATCTTTTTTTGTGTGTTTTAGAAAACAATTTTATTACATTTTCTTTGTATTACCATATTATGAAACCCATAACTATAATTCCGTATTTCTGTGTACATGGCTGTATTTGTTCCTGTATACCTGCTTTTTTGGTACCAATTTGGGGAGTGTATGATGTTTTATTACATTTTTTGTGAGGAAATCAGCATTTTGTATTTTCTAACAGTTTCCTGTTTGCTGGACTAAGAGGTTTTCGATAGTTAAAACTATGAGTGGTTTGCTCAGCTGCCTCTCAGTTTCTCATTAGTCAGCTATAAAGCTATCATTGGGCCTGGGTTTCTCTGCCAGTTATTTTGGGTTACCTATGCTCATCTGGTGCCTTATTTCCTGACCACTTGATGCTATTTGATCGGGACCTTGATTCATATTTCAGACAATTCTCAGAACTATGATTTTGCCTTTGATATGACCTTGGCTTTTTTCCCCTTCTTCCCACCCTTCATGTAGTTTAGAGTAGGGAACCAGCTTCCCAGTTGGGGTCATCAAGTAGACACAAAAATTGGGGCTTTGTATTAGAGCTCATGGTCACTTTCCTACCTCCTTAACTTAAAAATAGAGATGTATGCATCTACATTAGAGCAGATATTCTCTGTACAGGCGGTCCCCTACTTAAGAACACTCGACTTACATACGACCCCTAGTTACAAACGGACCTGTGGATATTGGTAATTTATTGTACTTTACCCTTAGGCTACAATGATCAGCTGTAACCGTTATCACTGGCGTCTGTAATGAAGATTTAGTGTTAATATTGATTCTTATGACAACCCAACATTTTTAAAATCCAATTGTCGCAGAGACCAAAAAAGTTCTGGCTGGGATTACAATGATAAAATATACAGTTCCGACTTACATACAAATTCAACCTGTATTGGTTCTACACAGAAACATGAACATTATATACACTGACCACAGGGTACAGTCACGAATATCTTTTGCAAGCACACACATAGAGAAAGACGTCAACAGAAATCTCAGGAAGTCAACATTGAAAAACAAGCCGTGCTTCTTTATATAGAATTGTGGTCAGCAATCTCAATTCTAGTGTAAATTTCATGATATATCCTGCAATTGTAGATTATTCGGATGGGGCCGGTAAGATCTGAATCTGGTAATATAATTTGGTTACCGCTATGTAGACTAACCTTCAGCTGGGGTAAAGATCTGGTTTTCTATCTTAGTATGTCAATACCATGTGTCCATATTGATTTCAACTAAGATCTCTGATTGGACAATATGAGAGTGTTAAAGGTCATACTATACCTCCAATTGGGGGCTTACAGTAGCCAAGTTTTCCATACGTTTTGGGGGTGCAATTACAAAAACAGCACAATGTGAAGTAAATACAAAAATATAAGACAACCGGCTGTAGCAGGAGCCTCCGCTCTCTGCTCTGCCATTAGTAGGACTTACCTGTAACTTTTATTTCTAGGTAAGGTCCACATTTGTGAATATTTTTTTAAACAGTCCAAACAATTTTTTTTCTTACTATAGATAGATATAAATTGTGATATTAATACATCGGTTATTTTCTTTACTTAGGAAAAGAAGAAGTTAAAGATCCTGACCCATTGGGTTTATCATGTGACCTTTACGTCTGGGCTCCTCTGACAGTCTTATGTGGCTTCTTTCTCATCTGTTTTCTGTTCACCTCCATAATACTCTGCTGCCGTAAGATCATTTTTTATATATGTGTATATTTTAACACGTCTATCATCTTTCCATCTCATCACATTTTTATACTGTTATATGTAAAACAAATATTTATATCCCTCCTAGTCAAACCCGTTGATATTAAGTAGCGATGAGCAGACCCAAACTTTCTCTTTCGGGGTTGGGTGCATTCCCCGTGACTTGGACATATTGCCGGATTGGCAACTGAACAACTAATCCGGCAAAATGGCGCCCCCCCCCCCCCCCCCGGCCAACCAGCTATGGCTATGATTGGACAGAGGTGCCTCACACAGCCATCAGTTGGGTAGGGGCATCAATTTGTCAAATTGGCTATTCACCCGTTCACCCACCTTCCGCTCATCTCTAGTAATAAGGAATATAGATGTTGTACCCCACATCTGACTTCTCTATAAGAGCCACAGCTGATGGAACCAATTGCCTAGAGCTGCCTTTATGTATGGCCAAGATCAATTGACCATGTGCCAACTGCTTTACAACAAGGCAAAAAATTGTGCTCAAAATGAGATATATCATAAATAGAATGAACAGACCCGGCGTTAAGTCAAGCAGCGGAACACTGACCCCGAACATTAATGTTGGGTCTGCTCATCTATAATCATAAATTATTTTTGGCCCATTCACACACTGCAGGGATTCCATTACATTCTCTTTAAGGATCTTAAAGGATCTTTTGAACCCCTTTTTTCTTTTGGGTCAATATTAGTGATGAGCTTGATGCTCGGTCGAGTATTAGCATACTCGGACCGGCTCGTTGCTTGGACGAGTATTTGCCCTGCTCGATAACGAGCATTTAATTAAAAAAAGTAAAGAACAGTAAAAAAATACAATTAAAACATTTAATTTAATCATTTAATTGAAGAACACAGTGAAAGAACACTGTGCAGAATAGATTGCAGATGTTCGCGAACATCTGCGATCTGTTCCGGAGACACGCGTGCAGAACGGTGTTCTCCGCAATAGTATTCGAAGAACAATATGTGTAGAGAACAACTTGCAGATGTTGTCACGGTGCACGGTGCAATAGTATTTGAAGAACAATATGTGTGAAGAACAACTTGCAGATGTTTGACAACATCTGCAAGTTGTTCTCTACACATATTGTTCTTCGAATACTATTGCGGAGAACACCGTGTCTCCTGAGCAGATCGCAGATGTCCCGGAGACACGCTTGCAGAACGGTGTTCTCCGCAATAGTATTTGAAGAACAATATGTGTGAAGAACAACTTGCAGATGTTTCCAAACATCTGCAAGTTGTTCTTCACACATATTGTTCTTCAAATACTATTGCAGAGAACATCGTTCTGCACGCGTGTCTCCGGAACAGATTGCAGATGTTCCCGAACATCTGCAATCTGTTCTGCACTGTGTTCTTTCACAGTGCTCGTTCAGTTTTTAATTTTACTAAAAAATGCTCGGGTCTCCCATTGATTTCAATGGGGCTCGTTACTCGAAACGAGCACTCGAGCATCAGGAAATGTTCGGCTCGAGTAACGAGTACCCGAGCATTTTAATGCTCGCTCATCTCTAGTCAATATGGATAAAGTGATACTAAATTTCAGAAGAAGTACCCTTAATGGCTGCCATAAAAAGTTGATAAAGCGGTCATTAAGGGGTGAAACATTATGCAAATGAGCCTGTGGGTTCCGGACTTCATAGCTGTTAATTGAGCCGGGAGCCCCTCAGGGTCATTTGCATAATAGTTTTTTTTTTGTAAAAAAAAAAAAAGGACAAAGGAGCTAAAAAGGGGCACACACCAGCATGTAAGTGTACTTGGTTTACAATCCTTCATCCTGGTGGTAGATGTCCTTTAATGGACCTACCAAACTTATAAAGGTAGATCTGATGGTAGGTTGTTAGTAACATGCTGAGCTGTAATCTACCTTTACCTAATCATAAATTACTTTCTAAACTAAACGACACTTTATCTAGCTAATATGCCAATTATCTGCAGAGGGTACTGGGGCGTGCAGTAGCCTATGCTCCATGCCCAAGTAGCCTTTCCCGATAATTAGCATATTAGCTAAAGTATAGTTTAGAAAGTATTTTAGGATAAAGTAAAGATAGGTTAGGGCTTAGTATGTTACTAGCCCCCTACCATCAGATCTACCTTAACAAGTAGATTTCTGATGGTAGGTTTCCTTTAAGCCAACTGACTTCTAACTTTGACACGTCAGAGTCATGTATCAGAGACAGAAGTCAGAGATAGAAGTCACGTATATGAGTACATATACACATGGTCCAATTTCTATTAGTTTCCACCTGAATGAGTTGACACTCACTAACCCCATGAGTTGGGAATGACTAACCCACTTATTTCATTGAACATTCTCAATAGAACATTATCATTAGAAATAAGCAAATAGTTTCAATGACTCGTAGACTCGGTATAAATCCACTTAATCTAATCTGAATTTTTGTTCAGAACAAACCAACCTTGCTCAAATTCTTCTGGAAAAATGCTATACAACTCCTTTAGGCTTCTAAAACACTGGTTTATTTTATTAAAATTATTTCATAAAATTACAGTCAGGTTTAGCGTTAGGGTTTGTAGAAAATGAACAAAATAAGATAGTAAAAAATATGCAAATACGTTTTCCAGCATGGAATAAGGAAAACAACGCCTCCGTTTGTACGCCTCCTTACCTTGCAAGGCAACTCCTTTGACGTCAAGCATGACCTTCTGGAAGCCTAATGACATGATGCAGGATAAATAACGTCATTAGGCTTCCTGAAGGTCATGCTTGATGTCAAGGGAGCTGCCTTATCAGGTAGCTAAAATAGGCGTGGTTTTCCTTATCCCATCCTAGAAAACGTATTTGCATATTTTTCCAGAACGGTGGCGAACCTATGGTATGGGCGGCAAAGGTGGCATTTAGATCGCATTCTGTGGGCACCCAGGCCATCACCCCAGGACAGAGTTCACCAGACATGACTGCAGTCCCAGGAAACTTAATAGATGCCCCTCTGCAGGAAGAGTGAGGTGTGAACAGAGCTGGATTATCTTTCACGGTTCTTTTGCTGATCCTATGATTCTTCCTGTACATTGACCCCCTGGAGAGAAGCTACAAGTCAAAATTTTCCCTTTGGGGCACATTTACTAAGGGTCCGCGGACCGCATTTCCGTTGGGTTTCCCAACTATTTCTGATTTCCGCTGCATTACACAGATTGGGGGCCGTGGCCATCGCACAACCCGACTGATTCGGACTAAGCGCGGGATTTAAAATTCAATTGTGACGCAAGACATGCACTCACATACACCGGGAAGAAGAAGGTGAACTGCGGGGGACCTCAGCGGGGAAGTGACACATGCAGGATATCGGGCGCACGATCGTGGTGAATGGTTCCGAACTTCATCCTCGTCGGACCGTCCAGATTGGGGATCGTGACAGAACCGGGTAAGTAAATGTGCCCTTCTGTCTTTCAACTGTATTGTTGGCCTCAGGGGCTGATACGATTGAAAGTTGTGGAAGTTCTGCTTAAATTGTGATGTTGGAGCTTGACGATAAATAAGTTGATTTTGGTTATAGTTTGGGCACCCGGTCTCTAAAAGGTTCCCCATCACTGTCCTAGTGGAATGTCTATAGCTATAAGTCTCCACACGCCTACACGGCAGTCTCCGTAAGGAGAACTGTTGCGTCCCAACCAAAATATGATAGGGAATTTTTTTATTTACAAATCTGTGTTTTAGAGGATAAGAGGGGATTATGAACAAATTTCTAGAACAACCGGAGAAACATCTGTTTGTACTGATTCAATTCGGACCTTAAAAATTTTACTTTGGTTTTCTTTGGCAAGTCAGGATATATTACAAGAAATAGGAGAACTTTCTACAGCGGTTGTTGGTAGGAAACTTAAGATAATTCTACTGAAATATAATCCTGCATCTTGTATGCGGTGGGTGAGTAACACTGTGACATCTGTGACCATCTATGAGCATGTGGGTGAGAAAGCCTTATCTAGTGCCATCAAAGAGAATATGGTTTCCAGATATCTCTCACATCTTGATGCAAAGTCACACAATTTTTTTTCCATTTTTCTTTTTAAATCATCAATTTATCCGACACAAATGCAAAAAATAAATGTCCTTTAAAAAATAGTATACATATGGAAAATTATGTATAGAATCCATGTATAATCCAAACTAGTGACTTTTCAAAGGGAACTTCTTACCCATGGCTAATAGCTCTCTGTTTCCCATCATACATTGTGTCTTTAGAACTGTCAAAACATGTGACTTTTTAAACTGTTACATCCCAAAATGCTATGATATAACACAACTTTTTAACTTTGTAGGAACAAGAAGACGGCGATGCCGCTGTAAGCCAAGGTGAGAAAATCTCATTAACAGGTTACGGTCAAAATAACCTCAGTATATAGATAGCCCCTGCACGTGCCCACTCAGTATATAGATAGCCCCTGCACTTGCCAACTCAGTACATAGGTAGCCCCTGCACATGCCCACTCAGTATATAGATAGCCCCTGCACATGCCCACTCAGTATATAGATAGCCCCTGCACGTGCCCACTCGCTATATAGATAACCCCTGCACATCTGAAATGTCCACTGCAGATGCCCCCCTTTAATGAAATGTCCACTGCAGATGTCCCCTTTTAATGAAATGTGCACCTACGTGCCCCTTTTTAATGACCCCCCACTGTTCATTAATGTAATATCCACAGAAGGGCGCTCTTGAAAAAAAATGTATACATTTTGGCTTCTTCTCCCCGGCCCCGTGGCTCTGTCTTTTCCTTGCGGCTCTGTTTTCACCCCGCGGCTCTGTCTTTTCCCGCGTCTCTGTCTTTTCTCCGCGGCTCTGTCTTTTCCCCGCGGCTGTCTTTTCCCCGTGGCTCTGTCTTCTCCCCGTGGCTCTGTCTTTTCCCCGTGGCTCTGTCTTTTCCCCATGGCTCTGTCTTTTCCCCGTAGCTCTGTCTTTTTTTAAAAATGCTTGGCAAACATTGTTATATGAACTACCAAAAAAGATGTATTTGTTATCTATTAATGGTTGTATTGCTTTAGTACCTGTAGCACGTCACACTTTTTTGGTCTTGCATGATATGTTGTTTTGACGTGTGGAACTATGTGTGGCCAATTGTTGCCTTTTACAATCACTACGCATCATGACACGGCGGTGTCGCAGGTGCGTGACATCATAGCGTAAGGGCATGTGTGTTGCATATACTATGATGTCACCACCGCGTCATAGTGATGTGCCCTGACCGGAAGAGGAGAAGACGGAGCCGCTGGGCCAGGGAGAAGAAGTTGAGTATAGATTTTTTTTCCTCAGACTGATGGCGGATCATACCTCCCGGGTATAGGGGGTGGGTTAGTGGGTACTGTGAGCCCCTCGGGTCCCCTTTTGATTAGAAAACAGGGGAGGCCTTGAAAACAATCCCACTAGACCCCTCATGATGGCGGCCCTGCTCCCACCCCCCTCTCAGTCCCCAAACCTCTACTCACAGTGAGCAGCCCTATAATTTTCCTATAGAGGCCGCTGCCTGTACAATGAATTGTCCTATGGGTCATGTGATCATGTCCTTAACTCTGGAGGATAAAGCAAATGTATTTCTATATAGATACATTTACCATATCCTATAATGCAACCAGAACGGAAATGATTTGTTTTTCACATATTTTTTTACAGGTAGTATAGTGCTTTACTGCACACGTGTTTCATTGCGTTTTCGCTAAAAATTGCACTGGGCTCCACTATATCCACTGTGACCCCTGAGGCGAGTGGCTCAACTCACATCATGGCAGTGCACCCCTTCATATGACACTACAACCTTCAACAAGACTGACCACAATACAATTCTATAATATTCTATACATGGAATACTACAACTCCCAACACGACCAATCACTGGATACAATTCTTTTATACTGTAAACTACACAACCCCTAAAAATCAATGCTACATGGTACCATAACGTGCAATGTATTATGCTATTTGCCTTGGCTGGCGGCTTTATTTCCCCAGTTTGTAGATAAAAGATAGAAACATATAAAAAATAAGTCAAACTGTGAGAAATTGAGCCTATAGTTGACACTACGGGCAGCTGTGGTCAGTGTGATGTGTAAGTGCTCTGCAATATATACAGTTCTGTAGATTTGAGCCGTACCACAGAAAAACAGGCCAACCACATACAAGTTTCATTACTTTAATTAACTTAACTACAGGAAAACTTTGTTTCATTTTTCCTTTTCATTATATTACTCATCCTTTGGTCTGACACTTAGGAGTAAAGGAGATGCATATAGTAACCTATCCAGCCCCTTGAAGTATATTGTGTAAAGTGCCTAATGGATTAAGGACCAGTCGTATGTTTACGGACCATAATAATAAAACACTTTGCACTCCATTTGATTGTATGATAATCCAAATTCATGTAACATTTCGGTCAATACTATAGACCTTTTTTAGATACGGATTGCAAGGTGTGGAAGAGGATGATGATGAGCCGCTGTGCGGTGAGAGGCAGTAGAAAAAACAGCAAGTGCAGAAGAGGAGAAAAGCCTCGGGCTCCTCCACAGGAGCCCATATAGTCATAGTTCCCCAGTAGCATTTATTCTTAAGTCAATAGTCACAGGGCCATTCTGTAGCCAATAGTCATAGAGCTCTCTGTAACCAGTAGTCATAGGGCCCTCCATAGCCCTCATAGACTTTAAGCTCTTGTGAGCTGGGCCCTCACTCGTATTATTCCTTATGACTGTTTGTACTCTGTATGTAAAGTGTTACAAAATATGATGGAGCTTGAAAAATAAAGATTATTATTACTATTATGAGCCAATAGTCATAAGACGATCTGTAGTGACAGTGAGCATCTCTAGCCATTAGTCACAATGCTTCTCTGAGGACTATAGTCAAAGAGTTCATTTGTAGCCAATAGTCACAGTGCTCCACTGTAGCAAATAGTCAAATGTCCAATCTGTAGCCAATAGTCACAGTGCTCCTCTGTAGCCAATAGTCACAGCGCTCCTCTGTAGCCAATAGTCACAGCTCTCCTCTGTAGCCAATAGTCACAGTGCTCCTCTGTAGCCAATAGTCACAGTGCTCCTCTGTAGCCAATAGTCACAGTGCTCCTCTGTAGCCAATAGTCACAGTGCTCCTCTGTAGCCAATAGTCACAGCGCTCCTCTGTAGCCAATAGTCACAGCGTTCCTCTGTAGCCAATAGTCACAGCGCTCCTCTGTAGCCAATAGTCACAGCGCTCCTCTGTAGCCAATAGTCACAGCGCTCCTCTGTAGCCAATAGTCACAGCGCTCCTCTGTAGCCAATAGTCACAGTGCTCCTCTGTAGCCAATAGTCACAGTGCTCCTCTGTAGCCAATAGTCACAGCGCTCCTCTGTAGCCAATAGTCACAGAGCTCCTCTGTAGCCAATAGTCACAGCGCTCCTCTGTAGCCAATAGTCACAGTGCTCCTCTGTAGCCAATAGTCACAGTGCTCCTCTGTAGCCAATAGTCTCAGGGCCACTGAGTTACAATACTGATGCAATTTACGACTCATCTTAGGCCCAAAGTGATTCTTTTCAGCTATGGGAATATGACTTTGGAGGATTTTTTTTTATAATTAAACAGATGAGATTAAACATAATTTAATAAAATACCTGAGGGGTCTATAAGTTTGCAGCTAACCAAACAGCTTACATGTCACCATAACAGTTCCACCACCGTTCACCCTCCAACCTGAGGGAACTGGAGAGGATCTGCAAGGAAGAGGTAGAGGATCCCCAAATCCGGGGGGGGGGGGGGGGGGGGTACTTCTCGCATCTTCCCAAGAAGACTCCTGGCTGCACCAGCTCCAAAGCTGCTTCTACTCATCACTGAGCAAAGGGGCCGAATACTTATCACTGGGGGCCGAATACTTATCACCGGGGGCTGATACTTATCACCATGTGATATTTCATTTTTCCTAATAAATTTGCAAAAATATCTACATTACTGTTGATGCATGCTAACTACCTTTGAGTCTACTATTTCACTGGCAGCAAGCAAATAACATTCTCCAAAATGGCGAGGAACTGAAACCCCAAACAATCTGTCGTACCTTAATGTATATTATGTCCCAGTCATAATTTTGTTCTGTTTCACAGGCCCGTGGATGAGAAGAATGGTAACAAGAATGTCCCCACCAGGCTCCTGTAACTCAAAGGATGAACTCACTGCCTACTCAGCAGACTTTCTGCTTACCCATGATGCCCCAGACATATCACAAGACCTGCCTCTTCTAACAAATTGTACTGTCATTTATGTAGTATAAGAATCCATAAGTAACTCTCCCCTTATGATCCGTGTTTCTGGAAGTAGCACCATACATTGGGATTTACTTTTACTAGGGACATGTAAGAGATAGAAGGGACCGTCCGCTTTATCCTTAGATTTTGTAACCATCCAGACTTTTCTTCTTGGCGAGGTCGGGTCTCATACCCTCTAATGGACACCATGACGACTCGGAGGTTGGCTCAGGGGCAGTCCAACTAAAATCAACACGATCCTCCAATTTTTCCATCATGGTGACATGGGACTTTCTGCACTCTGGAGGACCTTGTACCAACAAGCTGATCAGTGAGGGTCAGGATCATGAGAACGGGACCCCTAGCAATGCAGTGAATGGAGGTCCCATTCTCACTAAGGTGGACTTGGCAGGACTAGTGGGAGTGTGGGAAATGGGATAGTAAATGCGAGTACCGGAGATACCCCCACACTGTTCTCTGCAATTTCCAGCACTACCATACCATTGAATGGAGTGATAAAACGCATGCGCGTCCTGCTACCCCACCTATTAGTAAGAATAGGACTCTGATTTTGGTTAGTTGCTTCCAACAACTAGAACAGTTTTGCTCTTATTTATGATAAATCTCCCCTCCATATGTTCGGGTCCTTACAATTACTCTCTTCTTTGACTAAAACTGTAACCGGAAGTATATTTCAAATTATTAAAGAAGTTTACAACTTGTCCCCAAATGGATTAGTGATTGGTTGTAAACTTGATCTAACTCACTTAAAGGAAATTTACCATCAAAATCCATCATGATAAACAATGGACACTTACTCATAGATCCATGCACTGTGACTGTGTATCTTCAACTTGTGAAGCTGCAGCACGGAGGGGCTCTGGTAACACTTCCTAGAGCCCTTTACAATTATGGTAAGGTAAGGACGTGTTATTAGAGCTCCTTCATGCTGCAGATTCACAGGCTGTTACACTGTGCAGGAGTACTTCCCCATCCCCCTGTGTGCTCACTACTGCCTGAGATTACAGTGGGGAGGTTGAGAAGTGCTGCTGTACAGTATAACAACAAGCCTGTGAACCCAAAGCACAGAGGGGCTTCTAGAACATGCTCATTAGCATAATTTTCCAAGTTGATGTTAGAAGAAAGAAGGACATGGATAAGAAATATAAGCTCATTACCACAGTCCCGGTGCCTGGATCTATGAGTAATTGTCCCTGATTGCTCATGATGGATTTTGGTGGTAGATTTCCTTTATGGGGGAAGTAACCAGTCTTATCTTGTACATATATTTTTTTCCTTTTGCATCAGTTGACATATATTCCCCCTACATCAATGTGTATAACGGCTGCCTCCTGCTGTGGCTTGTAAATCTGTGTCATAGCTCCTGCACCTGTACATGAGAGCTGCACTGTATTCTGAGATGACTGATACATTGTATATGTTTTATATAAATCTCTTTGTAATAAACTTGAAATAAGATATTAAATAAAGTGTTTTATTCTTTTCTAGTCTAAAATCACACACACACACAATGGGGGTCATTTACTAAGGGCCCGATTCGCGTTTTCCCGACATGTTACCCGAACATTTCCGATTTGCGACGATTTTCCCTGTATTGCCCCGGGATTTTGGCGCATCGGCGCTGGCATGCACGCAACGGAAATGGGGGGGGGGGGTGTCCGAACGAAAACCCGACGAATTCGGAAAAACCGCCGCATTTAAAAAAAAGCTTGCACTTACCTTCACTAGGTATAGGCCGGTGAACTTGAGTGCATTCCGGGGAACTTCAGCGCAGCAACGCCACCTGGTGGACGTCGGAGGAACTGCCTTAATGAATCCCGGCCGGACCCGAATCCTCCACAGAGAACGCGCCGCTGGATCGTGAATGGACCGGGTAAGTAAATCTGCCCCAGTATGTAGTAGAGGCAATTCACTCTCAAGTTAGCTGAGCAGCTTCTAGATCCTGTTTCTTTCATGGCCTGATGTGGTTGCTTGAGAAAATCAACTTTAGAAGAGATGTTAATTTATTTTTATGAAGTCAAGGAAGTGGAGAGTTTAACACTGAAGTCAAGCTCTCTTTTGCTCAGAAAGTCCCCCTCGCTGTAATTGATGGTCCTGCGTCCAGGGACATCACTGATCAAATCTCCTGAAGTCCGACGCATGATGTCAATCACATAGGAGGACGTGATCATAGGAAGGGAGAGCTTGACTTCAGTGTTAAAATTTCTTTCTGGCTCATTTGCATAATGTTAAATCCTTTTGTTTCCTGAAAACAAGGGCATAAGAAGCTAAAAGAAGAGCGGATTGTGCCAGAGGGCGCACCCACCAGTATGTCAGTGTGCTTGATTTACAATCCTTGATCCTGGTGGTAAATGACCTTTAAGGTCCAGGCCATTTTCGTGTTTTTGCGATTTTTTTTACCATATTTAATATCCCATGTCATGCACTGGAAAGATGGAAAGAATGTGGTGAAATTGATGAAAAACGCATTTGCACAATTTTCTTCTGAGCTCAATTTGCACTTTGCGCTCCAGATGACACATTCCTTTATTTTTTTGGGTGTGTTCAATTGTGGAGATAACAAATTTCTAAATGTTTTAATAGATTTTTTTTTAATTTAAATTTCATACTCTACCATACTGACCTGTGTAAGGTCTCATTTTTTTCAGAATGAGCTGATGTTTTCAATGATGCCGCTTTAGTGACTGTATGAGTTTTTGGTCACTTTTTATTCAAGTTTTTATGTGCTGTGAAAAGTACTGATTTCTGTCCTACACTTTGAGAAAGGGCCCTGCTGAAACGCGTCAGTAAGCACTCTATATATACTTAATATTCATTTATGATTCTGTCCATGTATTTTAATTTATCTATAAATAAACCTTAATTATTATTTTGAGGTTTACGATCACTCCTTTTTTGAGAGTTGGTAAATATACCTGGGAAATAGCGCCACAAATTTTGCCATTACTTTTTTATATTTAAACTAATAAGTAGGTTGAAAATAGATACCAAGTTTGTGTTCAGGTGAATAAGTAGAATAACTGCCTGAAAAAGAACACTTAAAAAAGAACACTTAAAAAATTAAACTTTATTAGATATTCATAAAATACGGCCACTCTTCAGCCAATTAAATAGTCAAATCAGGCTTCCAGTGTGTATGGGGGATATGAGACCAGTAGGATCCCACTAAATCACGGTATTACCCCCTCACTGGACTAAAGTGCTGATGAGCGCTGTCCCCAGGCTCAAGAATGCAGTATCTGGTGAATGAATTGTCATCACTAGTCTGTCAAAGCGAGGGCCAGTATCGATAAAGACAGTGTCGCTTAGGTTACAACCTTGTTCATTATGTTAAATAGACACCAGTCTGTATACTGTCCTAAATTCCTCATTAGGATTACTGTTAACCAGGGGATCGTATCGCGGCTAAGCCTGTCCTATAGAACCCGATCGTGTTTAGTACAAGGCCAAGGTAAAGGCAGTATTCTGCCATAGCTAGTGACAGAAAGCCTCTGTGACAGGATTGAAAATTAAAATTGAAATGTAATACTGGTGATGGTATAAAGCAAAGGGATGTGCTAGCTCGAATGGAATGATGCAAGATGTGATTCATTAAAGGAAACATGCATAGCTGATAGCGTCGTTCAGACCTTGCGGTTTTTCCGTGGAAAGGGTGCAAATCCATCTCGCCTCGCGTTGAAGCAACATGCGATCAAAGTCACCTCCGCGTATAGGGGGTGTCACCCGTTCCACTCCTTTAAATTTGATACTCAGGGAGTTTCCATCATGGTGTTCACAGACATGCCGAGCGATGGTGGTGTCCTTACCATTAAGAACATCCCTCACATGTTCTCGGATGCGTACACGGAATTCTCTATATGTCTTACCCACATATTGGGCTCCGCATACGCATGTCATGAGATACACAACTCCGGTACTTCTGCAATTAATAAATTGGCGATTTGGAAAAGTCCGCTGAGTTACCGAGCTGGTCACAGAATTACCTGGTGAGATAAATTTGCATGCCTTACAAGAACCGCATTTGTGTGTACCTAGAGGGGGCTGTGGGAGCCACGTTTGTTGTATAACTGGGGTAAGGTGGCTATGAACCAATTTATCCCGTATGTTTTTGCCCCTCCTGTATGTGATCTGTGGAAAATCGCCGATTTCCTCACCAATATTCGGATCCAGTTTAAGGATTTTCCAATAAGCTGCCAGCACATCCCTCACTTGCTTGTGATGGGAATCATAGGTCCCTATGATACGTGTTGGAGCATCCGACTCCCTTCTAATTTTCGGTGTTAGGAGGGTATCCCTGTTACTCTTAATTGCACAGTGATGGGCTTCCTTCAAGACCTCATCCGGATAACCCCTCTCATGAAATCTGCATCTCAAGTCTGCTGCTGCTGACAAGTATTCTGCCATCTCCGAGCAGTTCCGCCTAACACGTAAGTACTGCCCTTTGGGTATTCCTTTTTTCAGAGGCTTTGGATGCCAGCTGTTCCAGACAAGAAGGGAGTTGGTGGCGGTGGTTTTTCTGAAGACCTTCGTAGATAATTTACCTGATGTAGTTTTGCTAATGGAGAGGTCCAGGAAGGAAATTGTTTCCTGCCGGATCTCGGATGTAAGGAAAAGACCAATCTGATTGGAATTGAGAATGGTTACAAATTCCTCAAAGCGATCCTTTGGTCCTTTCCATAGAAGTAGGACGTCATCTATGAATCTTATCCATAATAGAATGTGTGACGTATAAGCTTCAAGGTCCTCATTAAACACAAGCTCCTTCTCCCACCAGCCCAGGAAGAGATTAGCATATGTGGGAGCACAAGGGCTCCCCATAGCCACTCCCCTGAGCTGGTGGTAGAACCTGCCATCGAATGTAAAGAAGTTGTGCTCAAGCACAAATTTTAGGAGTCGCAGAGTGAATTCATTATGATCATTATATTGGGTACCCCTGGATCTTAAGAAGGTACCAACCGCATGATAACCAATCTCATGCGGTATGGAATTATATAGGGCCTCGACGTCTAGACTTGCCAAGTATGTATCGTCATCCACGTACAGACCCTCTATACGCTTCAGCACGTCCATAGTATCCCTAACATAAGATGGTAGTGTTAGTACATATGGTCTCAAGATTTGATCTACATACAGGCTTACATTTTGTGTCAAACTGTCCATCCCTGACACTATGGGACGACCCTTCAGGGGATTACATCCCTTATGGATCTTGGGAAGTCCATAAAATGTAGCTATTTTGGGGTAGGAAGGTTTTAAAAATTCCATTTCTCCCACACTTATCAAATTACGTGATCTACCCTCCTTCAAGATCCTAGACAGGGCGTCCCTAAACATGTTCATAGGGTTGCTATCAAGTGTTCTGTAGCACTCCCTATCTCTGAGAATGTCTTTGCACATATTAATGTATTGTGCCCGGTCAAGGACTACCACATTTCCCCCTTTATCCGAAGGTTTGATTACGATCGAGTTGTCATTCATCAAACCCCGGATAGACTCATTTTCTACTCTGGTGATGTTAAGATGTCCTCCCTTCCTATCCATGTCCAGAGCTTTCAGTTCCTCTGTGACCAGACTAAGAAATACATCGAGGGGTGAGTCACTTGTAACTGGGGGGAACTTATTGGAGGGTTTCTTTAGTTCAGTAAATGGTCCCTCACCTATAGTCCGTTCATTTTCTATGACCAGGGCCCTCATCGTGTCCAGACACTCAAGATCACTCTCTTCAAGGCCAAGTTCTTGACACTGCCTCCTACTGTGCTGAGCAAAAAATTTTTTCCATTTTAATTTTCTTATAAAAAGTTGAACGTCCTTCACCCAATTGAACATGTCAAAGGATGGTGTAGGTACAAAGGACAAGCCAAACCCCAAACAGGGGGGGACAAAGGGGAAGAGGATATACCCCAAAAAGATCAGGGAGGGGGGTTTTTTATCAAGAGATCCACCGATTTCAGATTACATGGTCAGACGCAAACCGCCAAAACAGTAATAACCCGAATGACATCTGTTCCATCTAAGCCATCTACAGTGAGCAATACACTTCAGGTCATTAATTTGTCCAAAAGAGTACTCACTGATATGGAGAACAGGGTTTTGGGGTTTGGCTTGTCCTTTGTACCTACACCATCCTTTGACATGTTCAA
The DNA here is from genome assembly GCF_040894005.1 of Engystomops pustulosus. Classification (NCBI taxonomy): domain Eukaryota; kingdom Metazoa; phylum Chordata; class Amphibia; order Anura; family Leptodactylidae; genus Engystomops; species Engystomops pustulosus. The sequence continues at coordinate 275,633,871 of NC_092411.1, read as the reverse complement.
TTGGGTGAAGGACGTTCAACTTTTTATAAGAAAATTAAAATGGAAAAAATTTTTTGCTCAGCACAGTAGGAGGCAGTGTCAAGAACTTGGCCTTGAAGAGAGTGATCTTGAGTGTCTGGACACGATGAGGGCCCTGGTCATAGAAAATGAACGGACTATAGGTGAGGGACCATTTACTGAACTAAAGAAACCCTCCAATAAGTTCCCCCCAGTTACAAGTGACTCACCCCTCGATGTATTTCTTAGTCTGGTCACAGAGGAACTGAAAGCTCTGGACATGGATAGGAAGGGAGGACATCTTAACATCACCAGAGTAGAAAATGAGTCTATCCGGGGTTTGATGAATGACAACTCGATCGTAATCAAACCTTCGGATAAAGGGGGAAATGTGGTAGTCCTTGACCGGGCACAATACATTAATATGTGCAAAGACATTCTCAGAGATAGGGAGTGCTACAGAACACTTGATAGCAACCCTATGAACATGTTTAGGGACGCCCTGTCTAGGATCTTGAAGGAGGGTAGATCACGTAATTTGATAAGTGTGGGAGAAATGGAATTTTTAAAACCTTCCTACCCCAAAATAGCTACATTTTATGGACTTCCCAAGATCCATAAGGGATGTAATCCCCTGAAGGGTCGTCCCATAGTGTCAGGGATGGACAGTTTGACACAAAATGTAAGCCTGTATGTAGATCAAATCTTGAGACCATATGTACTAACACTACCATCTTATGTTAGGGATACTATGGACGTGCTGAAGCGTATAGAGGGTCTGTACGTGGATGACGATACATACTTGGCAAGTCTAGACGTCGAGGCCCTATATAATTCCATACCGCATGAGATTGGTTATCATGCGGTTGGTACCTTCTTAAGATCCAGGGGTACCCAATATAATGATCATAATGAATTCACTCTGCGACTCCTAAAATTTGTGCTTGAGCACAACTTCTTTACATTCGATGGCAGGTTCTACCACCAGCTCAGGGGAGTGGCTATGGGGAGCCCTTGTGCTCCCACATATGCTAATCTCTTCCTGGGCTGGTGGGAGAAGGAGCTTGTGTTTAATGAGGACCTTGAAGCTTATACGTCACACATTCTATTATGGATAAGATTCATAGATGACGTCCTACTTCTATGGAAAGGACCAAAGGATCGCTTTGAGGAATTTGTAACCATTCTCAATTCCAATCAGATTGGTCTTTTCCTTACATCCGAGATCCGGCAGGAAACAATTTCCTTCCTGGACCTCTCCATTAGCAAAACTGCATCAGGTAAATTATCTACGAAGGTCTTCAGAAAAACCACCGCCACCAACTCCCTTCTTGTCTGGAACAGCTGGCATCCAAAGCCTCTGAAAAAAGGAATACCCAAAGGGCAGTACTTACGTGTTAGGCGGAACTGCTCGGAGATGGCAGAATACTTGTCAGCAGCAGCAGACTTGAGATGCAGATTTCATGAGAGGGGTTATCCGGATGAGGTCTTGAAGGAAGCCCATCCCTGTGCAATTAAGAGTAACAGGGATACCCTCCTAACACCGAAAATTAGAAGGGAGTCGGATGCTCCAACACGTATCATAGGGACCTATGATTCCCATCACAAGCAAGTGAGGGATGTGCTGGCAGCTTATTGGAAAATCCTTAAACTGGTTCCGGATATTGGTGAGGAAATCGGCGATTTTCCACAGATCACATACAGGAGGGGCAAAAACATACGGGATAAATTGGTTCATAGCCACCTTACCCCAGTTATACAACAAACGTGGCTCCCACAGCCCCCTCTAGGTACACACAAATGCGGTTCTTGTAAGGCATGCAAATTTATCTCACCAGGTAATTCTGTGACCAGCTCGGTAACTCAGCGGACTTTTCCAAATCGCCAATTTATTAATTGCAGAAGTACCGGAGTTGTGTATCTCATGACATGCGTATGCGGAGCCCAATATGTGGGTAAGACATATAGAGAATTCCGTGTACGCATCCGAGAACATGTGAGGGATGTTCTTAATGGTAAGGACACCACCATCGCTCGGCATGTCTGTGAACACCATGATGGAAACTCCCTGAGTATCAAATTTAAAGGAGTGGAACGGGTGACACCCCCTATACGCGGAGGTGACTTTGATCGCATGTTGCTTCAACGCGAGGCGAGATGGATTTGCACCCTTTCCACGGAAAAACCGCAAGGTCTGAACGACGCTATCAGCTATGCATGTTTCCTTTAATGAATCACATCTTGCATCATTCCATTCGAGCTAGCACATCCCTTTGCTTTATACCATCACCAGTATTACATTTCAATTTTAATTTTCAATCCTGTCACAGAGGCTTTCTGTCACTAGCTATGGCAGAATACTGCCTTTACCTTGGCCTTGTACTAAACACGATCGGGTTCTATAGGACAGGCTTAGCCGCGATACGATCCCCTGGTTAACAGTAATCCTAATGAGGAATTTAGGACAGTATACAGACTGGTGTCTATTTAACATAATGAACAAGGTTGTAACCTAAGCGACACTGTCTTTATCGATACTGGCCCTCGCTTTGACAGACTAGTGATGACAATTCATTCACCAGATACTGCATTCTTGAGCCTGGGGACAGCGCTATTGGCTGACCAGGTACGAGCCCTCTCTCTTCAGAACGCCCACTCAATTCCTATTGGCCGGCGGTCCTAGGTGGTGATTGGCTGCCGTGCCTCTGGGTGGGCGGGGCGTTTTGCTTATACCCCGCGCATGCACTCGCGCGCGCATGGCATCTATTAGTGCCGAGACTCTGCCGGCGGGTGCACACAAAAAATATGTGATGTGCGCCCGCACTGAATAATACACCTTCTATGCATCCATATGCCTCTGATGACACAGCTCCATACTAGAGGGGCTGCAGAAACGCGTCAGGCATAGGGTATATTAGGCGGAATAGACAGGTTATTGGTCTACATTATGATTTAAACCACTACCTGGTTATGTTTCTGTTCTCATCTTAGAGTGTAGTGCCGATCAAGTTATTAGGGCGAGAACCTGCTGAATTGCTGATAGCTAAATATCGCCGATCGTTGCACACACTATGAACTGAACATCATGCACATTAGCACTTTAGTCCAGTGAGGGGGTAATACCGTGATTTAGTGGGATCCTACTGGTCTCATATCCCCCATACACACTGGAAGCCTGATTTGACTATTTAATTGGCTGAAGAGTGGCCGTATTTTATGAATATCTAAGAAAGTTTAATTTTTTAAGTGTTCTTTTTCAGGCAGTTATTCTACTTTTTTATATTTACCTGGACAATAGATGATGTCACAGCTTATCTCCTCCCCCTCCCTGTATAATGACCTCTATATAGATAACACTGACCCATCATTACATCACTACTGACAATAGATGATGTCACAGCTTATCTCCTCCTCCCTGTACAATGACCTCTATATAGATAACACTGACCCACTGATTATGATTAAGTAAGAATCACACCACTGGACACTTTAAAAAGAGGCTGGTGCTTGGCATCATTGTTTCTCTTCCGTTAACCATGGTTATCTCTAAAGAAACACGTGCAGTCATCATTGTACTGCACAAAACTGGCCTAACAGGGAAGAGTATCGCAGCTACAAAGATTGCACCAATCTATCGCATCATCAAGGATTTCAAGGAGAGAGGTTCCATTGTTGCCAAAAACGCTCAAGGGTGCCCAAGAAGGACCAGCAAGTGCCAGGAGCGTCTCTTAAAAGTGTTTCAGCTTGGGGATGGGGCTCCCAGCAGTGCAGAGCTTGCTCAGGAACGGCAGCAGCAGGTGTGAGGCATCTGCACGCACTGTGAGACTGCAGAGACTCTTGGAGCAAGGCCTGGTGTCCAGGAGGGCAGCAAAGAAGCCACTTCTCTCCAGAAAAAACATCAGGGACAGACTGATATTCTGCACAAGGTACAGGGAGTGGACGGCTGAGGACTGGGGTAAAGTCATTTTCTCTGATGAATCCCCTTTCCGATTATTTGGAACATCTGGAAAACAGCTTGTTGGGAGAAGACAAGGTGAGCGATGCCACCAGTCTTGTCTCATGCCAACTGTAAAGCCTCCTGCAACCATTCATGTGTGGGGCGGCTTCTCAGCCAAGGGAATCGGCTCTCTCACAGTCTTGCCTAAACACACATTCATAAATAAAGAATGGGAGCAGAATGTCCTCCAAGAGCAACTTCTCCCAACCCTCCAAGAGCAGTTTGGTGATGAACAACAATGCCTTCTCCAGCATGATGGAGCACCTTGCCATAAAGCAAAGGGGAGAACTAAATGGCTCAGGGAACAAAACATAGGCATTTTGGGTCCATGGCCTGGAAACTCCCCAGATCTTAATCCCATTGGGAACTTGTGGTCAATCATCAAGAGACGGGGGACAAACAAAAACCAACAAATTGTGACAAAATACAAGCATTGATTGTGCAGGAATGGACTGCTATCAGTCAGGATTTGGTCCAGAAGGTGATTGAGAGCTGCCAGGGAGAATTGCAGAGGTCCTGAAGAAGAAGGGGCAACACTTGCTGCATTAACTCATTCTAACTATCAATAAAAGCTTTTGTTACTCAGAATATGATTGCACTTGTATTTCTGTATGATAAAAACATTTGACAAACTCAAGGGCAACAGATCATGTGAAAATATAATATTTGTGTCATTCTCAAAACTTATGGCCATGACTGTATATAAATAAAGGCACTGTGAAGGGATCAAAACGAGCTGACGGGTTCCCTTTAAAGAGAACCCGTCATGCAAAATAACCCCCTAAACTAAATATATTTTCATAAACTGCCATTAGAAAGCATTGCCTCTATCCCTTCATTGTCCCTCTACATGCCTGTAAACCTAAGCAATGAGGTCCTAAAGCTGTATGCAAATGACCTGTGAAATGTCCAATGAAGCATTAGCATATTCAAGCTGTCCACTCTATTCATGAGTGGGAGGCACAGCCACACCCCCAGTGCATGACTGACAGCCTGTATAATGATGTGCTTCCTGGTGCTGGTGGCCACACCCCCTGCAGCCTGTGTGTGCATGTGTGTGTGTGTATAGGAGAGATACAGCAGCTCCAGGCAGCCATGTTACAGCAGAACATGTCAGATTCATGTGTAGCTGATGTCTGTGTCTCTCACCTGTATATTAGGAGGATGCAGCATATCAGCAGATGCAGCACACACACTAGCAATGCTTTACTATACATTACACACAGACATGAGCAGGGGGAGGAGAGGGGAGGGGTAACAGGGGTGACATCACTGCCTCTGACCATGTGACCAGCCTCATTTACATGATAAAGAATAGATGATTTTACAATGAATAATGTATGAAATAACTAGATAAAGGCTGGGATGGATCCTTGTGAGCTGCTCCAGCAGGTAGAGGTGACAGGACTAGTGACACAGACCTGATGACAGGTGTCCTTTAAATATTCATCCAGTTATGTTAGCACCTAAATAGGAAATTGAGAGTTAACAAGTGGGTTACATTACCCCCCACATGTAACAGGAAGAAAAAAGGGCACAGCTTCTAAATATAAGCAAACTGTTAACCTGTGGTTATAAGAAACAATAATGTACAGTGCAATGTAACGCTGCGAGATGTGACTATTTATACAGTGTGGATTTAAAGGCAACACATTCCCTGGCTTCATGCGGATTCTAGAAGTCTAAGATATATAAGTCATGGCGCGCGTAGGGACATTTATTGCCTCTTCTGTGCTCAGTACTTATTGTTGGGTCTGGTTTATGCATTTCTTTGGGGTTTAGATAATGTACTACTTGGTTTTGGAATATAATGATAGTTTCTGTGCACTGGATGACTTACTGTCTGCTCCGGGGGCCATGTATAATTTGGCTGTAGCTGTGTTAGTTTTCTCTCTGCTCAGGGCTTGTATTTTCTAGTTTTAGGGCGTGTGTAGCTACTTGTCTGGTGTCTATTATACATTATAGGGCATCACGGTGGCTCAGTGGTTAGCATTCCAGCCTTGCAGCGCTGGGGTTCTGTGTTTGCATGGGTTTCCTCTGGTTTCCTGCCACACTCCAAAACATACTGGTAGGTTGATAAGATTGGGAGCCCCATTGGGGAGACGGAACGACGGAACGATTTGCCAAGCTCTGTGCAGCTCTGAGTATAAACTGACCCCAATATAAGCAGTCACCTCATTTTACCACATTAAAACTAGGAAAACGTATTATAAGCCTAGCATGGGTGGGAAATGCATTAGTCACAGCCTCCTCCAGAAAGGACCAGCAGCAGCCCCTTGTTATATACAGGCGGTCCCCTACTTAAGAACACCAAAATTACAGACGATCCCCAGTTACAGACGGACCATTGGATATAGGTAAATTGCTGTACTTTAGTCCTAGGCTACAATAATCAGCTATAACAGTTATCACAGGTGTCTGTAATGAAGCTTTAGTGATAATCCTGGTTCTTATGACAATCCAACATATTTAAAATCCAGTTGTCACAGAGACCATAAAAATTTGGCTGGGGTTACAATTATAAAGTATACAGTTCCGACTTACATACAAATTCAACTTAAGAACAAACCTACAGAACCTATATTGTACATAACCCGGGGACTGCCTGTAATTAAAAAAAAAAAATTTAGTACTTACCTCCGGTACTCCCAGCAGCTCCTCTTCTTGTGTGGAGCTGGTGGAGATAGGTCCATGTGCTCTGCCAGCGCACACACTATTCGTTCATCAGGCGGCGACACTACCGCGTCCTAGTGTGTGCACGGACCGAGCGCATGGACCCACCTCTGCTCCCGCTGTTACACATGATGCAGAGAGGGAGGAGTTGTTGCAGGAGTTAATAATGGGGCTTATTCTCAAGTATATCCGGTATATTTTTCATTGTCACAACTTGGATGTGTTTTTTAGTTTTGTGTGTTCTGGGGTTTGTATTATTTAATACCTGGCCTAGGGTATCAGTGTTGTCTATTTATTTATGGGCAAGTGATAATCTGCATCAAATCTGCATGATGATGCAGATATTTGCTCGAAAATGTTGTTTTCTAAAAAAAAAAAAATGCATGCAGAAAAACCTCATGTTCGGGCTCATTCAGGCAGGCGTATCTGTAAAAAATTAGCTTCCCGTTTTCCAATCTATACTCCCTTCAACATTTGATGTCATCCGTGTGCAGTCCGTAATCTTTTTGCAGATCCGTTGACTTCTATGTTGGTCCGTGGTCTGCATGTGGGGAGACAACCATGCGTATTTGAAAAAACAACATGTGACGAGACCCAAAAACAAAATCATCGGGGTCAGTTTGCTATTAGGAGGAAAAAAAAAAACGGAAAGCCTACATATATCAAAAACGCCTGTCTGAATGAGCCCTTAAGCTCAATGCACACGAAAGGATATCCAGCAGCACAATTTGTGGCTAAATATCCATTCCCAAGGATACCCATTTTTCCCGCACCGTGACGGGAAAAATATAGGACATATGTTATATTCTTCTGTCATCTAGCGACGGTCCTTCCCTTCTCTTGCTTGGCCAAGCACACATTTAGGTTTAATCAGTATTAGAAGCACTACAAATAACACAGTGCCAATATCCTACATGGATATAGAGGGAGAGTTATCCGAAGTGTCTGATGTAAAAACTGTTCTAATTGCCATAGAAACCAACCAGAGGTCAGCTTTCACTTTTTATACACAGCTGTGGGAAAATGAAATCTGAGCTGTAATTGGTTTCCATGGGCAACTAGAATAGTTTTACCTCAGACGCTTCTGATAAATCTCCCCCATAGTGTCAGAGGGAGCTAAATTGGCCGACGTTCAAATGTTGCGTCTTTTCTGCCCCAAATTCCCCTTCGCGACCTGTTTCAGTGTATTGACCTCCCATTGTGACTCCGGACCTGTTACCGATTCTGCTCCTCTGCTGCCAACCCTGATCTCCTGCTCCATCCCAGACCCTGAACCGTTGCCGCCTGTATTGACCTATTGCCTGCCCGGACCACGAGATTGGCTGCCACCCTGGACAAGTCGCACCTGTGGAACAACCTGGCGGTACCACACCGCAGCAAGTCCAGTTTGCGGCGGGCTCTAGTGAAAACCAGGTGCCACTTAGACGCCGGTCCCAGGTGTCGGCTTGTGTCATCGTCCGCGTTGGTCAAGGGGGTTCACTACCCCAGAAGCCTGACAGTAAGATCCGGTCATGGACCTCACCCCATGGACCCCAAGGTTCCGCTATCTAGACTGGCTGATCTTACCACCATTGTGGTCCAGCAGTCCCAGCAAATTGAAAGTTATCGCCATGCTGCAGCAGCTGACAGATTCCTGCAACCTCTCCTACTACCCCGGCTTGTCACTGAGCGATCCAAGGTGGCGTTCATCATCAGGCTCCTCTCTGGGAAGGCCCTGGCCTGGGCTACCCCTCTCTGAGACATGGCTACTCACACAGCTTTCCTGGCGGAATTCCACTCCATGTTTGAGGAACCTGCACGAGCCTCCTCAGCCGAGACTGCGCTGCTGAACCTGCGCCAAGGGAACTTGTCTGCGGGAGAGTATGCAGTTCAGTTCTGTACCCTGGCATCTGAACTCTCCTGAAATGATGAAGCCCTGACTGCAACCTTTGAAAAAAGGACTTTCTGCTCAAGTCAAAGACTCATTAGCTGCATGTGACCTGCCGTCTACTTTGAGTGGTCTCATCACACTGTCCTTCCGGATTGATGTTCGGTTTAAGGAGTGCACTGAGCATCCGCAAGTCCGGGTTCGTCGCTTGCCACCTGCCTTCCAGATGCCACTCCAGCCTCCGGCCATGCCATCTGCATAGGTGGACAGAACTCGACTTTCTCCCTAGGAACGCTCCAGACAACGTCAGGAGGACCTCTGCTTGTACTGTGCCAGTTCGGAACACTTCACTGGGGCTTGTCCTGTTCATCCCCAGCGTCCAGGAAACACCAGCACCTAGGGTTCTTGGGAGAAGCGTCCGTAGATGAGAGCAAAGCTTCTCCATGCCTGTATATTCCCGTGCTCCTCAGCTTTGGCACTGGAAGTCAAATTCAGGTCGCTGCTTTTTTGGACTCTGGTTCTGCAGGGAACTTCGTGGATGCTGCTCTGGTCTCCCAACATCATTTTTCTGAGGTCTGCTTCGAGAAGCCTCTGGTCATATCCCCAGTAAGTGGACAAATCCTCTTTGATCTGGTACCGCACTGAGCGGATATCCCTGCAAGTCGGAGCTCTTCATAAAGAGAGTCCGTCTTTCTACGTGCTGCCTCGCTCCACCTCGTCTCTCCTGCTGATGGGGGAGATCCTTTGTTGGGGTTTGGAGTTCCAGTCTCATTGCATGGTGATGCCTCTTCCTGTACCGGTCCTAGTCTCCTCCGTAGCTCCCAAGCCTCTAGAGGGCCTACCAATGAGTTACCAGGACTTTGCAGATGTGTTCTCCAAGAAACAAGCAGAGGCTTTGCCACCACACCGTCCCTACGACTGCCCTTTGAATGTTCTGCTGGGTGCTGCCCCTCTCCGGGGTAGGGTGTATCCTCTTTCAGTTCCCGGGACTCCAGTAATGTCAAGAGTATATCCAAGAGAACCTGCAGAGAGGGTTTATACGCAAGTCCTCCTCTCTGGCTGGTGCAGGCTTCATTTTTTTGACCAAGAAGGTTGGGTCACTCGCCTTTGCATTCACTATCGTGGTCTTAACAAGGTCACGGTTAAGAACTGCTATCCGTTGCCATTGATCACAGAGCTCTTTGACCGCCTGCGTGGCTCCAAGGTTTTCTCCAAGCTGGATCTCCATGGAGCCTACAACCTCATCCGGATCCGTGATGCCCTTCGGACTGTGTAACACACCAGCCACATTTCAAGAATTTGTCAATGACATCTGCAACATCCTTGCATTGGCAGAGCAGAGGAGTTGTTGCAAATAAGCCCCTTATATGTGTGTCCCCATGGTAGAGAGTTTGATCAGCTCCCCTGCAGGACACTAGACATATATTAAGGTAATTGTGCAGCGGTAGATTCTGCCTGGATAGGCAAGGGTTACAACAATGTTATGTTATTATCCAATGATGTTCCACTGTTTGTAACTGGAGTGTGATTGGAGGAGGAGACCACCTGACTAGGGAGTAACTAAACCCTTAGTCAGGGGAGGAGTTAAGTCGGTCAGAGCTCAGAGAGAGTTCCAGAAACTTCAGAGAGAGCAGATCTCTCAGGCCCAGCTCTCACCACAGGAGAAGCTACTAGGCCTTAGCTCATCAACCTGACACAGAGTGATACTGAACCACAAACAGGACAAAGCTGCAGCTTCCAAGATTGGACACAGCTACATCCCAGTCTGCCCCTGCATCCAGGCTGGTGAGACAACTCCTGAGGTTCCTCTCCAAAATCACTCCAGTGCTGCATTTGTACAGAATCGTTTGGTGTGTTGTTACCATTGGTTGAATAAAGAACTGCAAGTTACTTTTATGCACAACATTGCCTCGGTCTGGTGCCTGCTACAGCTGTATCACCACCAAGGGCGCCCCATCCATCTACCAGGGTCACATACTACAGACTCTAAGGGCTGCTCCAGGGAGAACCAGTACTACAGCCTCTCCCTCTACATCATTTCATGCCAACACCACTGCTGGAGACCTGCCAGGCTGTGGGACAGCCCTCCGGTCCCCATACCAAGCACCGTGACACTAGCGTGCCTAGGCCGCAACCGCCAGCCACTCCGGTATTCTGGGCCTCGGATGCCTCCAGGCCCCAAGAAAAGGCTAGGCCCCGGTGGGGGATGTTGCACATCTTTAGGGATCTGCTCTATACTTGTGTCGTAGCCTATCTTGACCACATTCTGGTATTCCCCTCCGACCTTGAGTTCCACCAGTCACACGGACAGCAAGTTCTTGGGCGCCTCCAGGCCAACCGCCTTTATACCAAGCTTGAGAAATGTCAATTCCACTAGTGGAGTCTTCCTTTCCTCGGCTATATCTCTGACAGAGGTCTCCAGCCAAACTGTCTGCTGTTCTACAATGGCCGTGTCCAGAGGGTCTATGTGCCATACAGAGGTTCCTGGGCTTTGCGAACTATTACCTGCAGTTTATCCCGCATTTCTCCACTCTTGTGTCTCCCATAGAAGGACGCCAATACCCACCTATGGTCTTCGGGAGCTAAAGGGTTTTCAAGGTTGAAATCCGCCTTTGCCTCAGCCCCAGTTCTCACTAGGTCTGATACAGAAAAGCCCTTTCATCTGGAAGTTGACGCTGCCTCCACAGGGGTGGTGCTCACCCAGAAAAGGCCTAAAGGCTGAACTCTCACTTGTGGCTTTTTCTCTAAAACTTTTTCCTCTGCAGAGAGGAATTACTCCATAGAAGATACAGAACTTCTGGCCATCAAACTTGCCCTGGAGGAATGGCGATATCTTCTGGATGGAGCTCATCATCCGGTCTGTGTATCTCCAGACTGCTCAACGTCTCAATCCTAGACAAGCCCGTTGGCCACTACTCTTCTCACGTTTCAACCTTCTGATCCACTTCCGTCCTGGGGAGAAGAACATCAAGGGTGATGCCCTTTCCCGTGCCTCTGATGTAATTGGAGAAGACCTGTCCCTCGGCATATTATTTCTTCTGAACGGCTCGTTATTGCTGCTACGGTGGATCTTTGGCTGCTTCCCCCCCGGCAAGATGCATGTCAGACGGGCACTGCGAAAGATAGTCTTGGGGAAATTGTTCGCTTCTGGCTGGGCACCCTGGGGTGCAAAGCTTGGTGGTCCTCATCTCCCATTTCTACTGGTGGTCTGATCTGGTCAAAGATGTTTGGGATTTTGTGGGTTCCTGCACTTCCTGTGCTCATAATAAGCCATCTCGCCTCAAACCAGATGGTCTACTACTGTCGCTACTGATACCCAGCTGCAGGTGGTCTCACGTGGCCATGAACTTCATCAAGTATCTTCCTTCTTCCTCTGGGAACACCGTCATCTGGGTGGTAACAGATCGCTTCTCCGAGATGTCCCATTTTGTGCCCCTGCCTGGCTCTGTTGTGCCGGCTCTGTTAAAGGGCCACTTGCCTTTCCTGATAAATTCCCAGCCCCTTCCCGTGTTCCCTGCCGGATCTTTGTGCTCATGCCTAAGAGAAAGCTGTGTACTGACCTCCCATTGTGACCACAGACCTGTTGCCAATTCTGCTCCTCTGCTGCCAGCCCTGACCACCTGCTCCGTCTCAGACCCTGAACCGTTGCCACCTGTATTGACCTATTGTCAGTCCCTGCCCAGATTGCCGGCCGATTCTGTACCTTAACCTTGGCTGCCACCGTGACCACGCCGCAGCAAGACGAACCTGCTTTGTGACGAGCTCTTGTGAAGACTTAGACTCCGGTCCCAGGTGTTGGTTACGTCATCGCCCACGGTGGTCCAGGGGGTTCACTACCCCAGAAGCCTGACAAGTGGTAATATAAACCAATGCACAAACCAGATGAAGCTTAACCTCAAAGTCATATTATTTTTATTATTGAATATTCTGTTCACACAAATGTTTCTTATCTCAGTAAAAGCACAATATACCCCCGTTATGTCTTAGCAGCAAGTAGCTCCTCACTCTTATTAAATTATAGTCACGGTGCTCGCTTTATTTACATTATTTTCTTCTTTTTTGTTAAGTACAGCAAAGAAACAAAACAAAAAAAACAAAAAAAAGTAAAACTATGGAGATATTACGGAAAATTTCTTTTAGCAAAAAAAATACAGGTTAAATCCTCTATCGGCTGCGGCGCGTACTAGACGTCTCTGGGTTATATACACACCGTACGAGGGGAGAGAACTCACGACATCGCTCTATGTGGACGAGGAAATAGTAAGAGGAGGAGGAAGGATCCGGGCTTTAATAAGAAAAAAGTTTATATGATCTCTTGCTTTGTAAGTACAAAAACAAAAACACCTGAACGGTGTGACCGCCGCCGAAGCGCAGCCACGTATAGAGGTTACAGGAAAGGTCCTTGGGACGCACATGTACAAGACTTCAACCCTGGGCGCTGTCACTACCGTGCTCAGGATTATACTTGTTAAGTGTCTGTGTGAATTGTTTTTTTTTTTTCAAAAAATTCAGGTTGATCCTGATGGGTTTTCTGTAATAAATGTGGAAAAAAAAAACAAAAAAATGGGAAAAACTCCCCAAGCTTTCGTCAAATGCACAAAAAAAAAAAAAACCTAAGAGGCGGCAGATCAAAGCGCCGTGTTCAGAAGAAGATCTGCTTGGCGTCTCCTGGACTCTGCTCCATAGGGCAATACGGACACTTTAATCTGCGGAAAAGACAGACAATTCATCAATACACAAACTTATAGGAGACGCATTCCTGTGGCCGACACATGAAGACCAAATGATAACGTTTCAATGCTAAGTGGCAGACAAAAGAGGACCTTTACCACCTCTATAAACTTAAAGCCGATTGGACTGACAGCAATCACGAGGATCCGGCTTTGATTAATGGTTGGAGCAGAAACACAAGCACAAATCCTGCCGCTCCATTCTATTGTGTGCAAATAGTCGTGCACAGCGCTCACCTATCTCATAATGCTGCCATGGCCAGCCAATGGAGCGGCGGAGAAGATTCCCCACTCATTAAAGGAAATGTACCATCAGAATAATCATAATAAACCAGGGACATTACCCATAGATCCAGGCACCGTGACTGTGGTAATCTTCTTAAATTTGTTATCCATGGCCCACTTCCTTCTAAAAATGTTTAAAGGGTCTCTGGGGTGTATTGCCAAAGCTCCTCCATGCTGTAGCTTCACAGGCTGTTACACTGTGAAGAAGCCCCTCCCCCCTCCCAGTGTGGGAGATTACACTGTGTGCTTAGCAAGGGGAGACAGAGAGTGTAACAGCCTGTAAAACTACAGCAATGAGGGGCTCTGGCAACACCCACTAGAGCCCTTCAAGTTCATAAGCATTATTATACAAGTTGATTTTAGAAGGAAGGAGGCCACAGATAACACATAAGAAGATACCACAGTCCCGGTGCCTGAATTTATGAGTAATGTCCCTGGTTTATCAGGATGGTTTTGATTTTCTTAAATGAGCATGTGATTCCTCTTCTCTGGAGAGCTGGGGTTCTTCTTCCTGTGGGATTTTCAGGAGTGGATAGAGGAAAACTTAGATTTGAAACAACCCCAGTAACATTACTTAATTTTTAATACATATTATATGTATTTTCCTTGTTAAAGTGACTCACACTACACCCCCAGTTAGGCGGTTCTGGGCCTCTCTAGGACCCAGCAGCTCCTGCAGTTACCCATTGATCGTGATGATCACCAGGCTGGGCTTCCTGCACTGTGTGTACAGCAATCAGGAAGGCAATAAACCAGTCCTGCCTTCCCTGTGGGCAGATCTCAGTGATTGCTCTTCTTCTACACAATCACCAACGCAGAGATACCTGCGGAACAATCTAACCCTTATAATCCTCAGCGAATGGCTTGACCCACCACCTGTGGACTGTATCTTTTTAAACTGGTAGTAATACAAAACACGACTAATAAAGGTTTTTGCATTTTCTACATTGTGCCGTTTGCCTGCATTACTTGGCTCCTCCCCGTACAGTTGGAGTGGTAAAGGTCATAGGTCAGTAAACGGTCTAGGAGATCAATCCCACAGACGAGCGGCGCTGTGATGTACATTTCCTGGGTTGTGATGGAGGTAGGTACTTACTTGCTACCATTAAACATTTTATTTAATGCATCTCTGGATATTATATGTCCACACACGAGTTTCATAGGAGGATTATTGTCTGTAGTTTGCTGACGCAGGATCGGGCAGGCGAATATTGAATGGTACCAGCACTTCTTACCCAGGTCCACCTCAATCTGAGAAAGAATGGGAGAACAGGACATAGATTACAGATCGCTAACAACTACAAAGAATTATACTCTACGCCCCTAGGGATGACAGCCGGCTGGCCCAAAATCACATCATACCAAATATCAGTGCCCTCAGCTCCCCGCAGGTCCTGCTCCTAGTGCACATGGCCGAAGATTTTCATGACCATCGTTAAGATGAACAGTCAATTATTTTCTCAAGTAAGTGATTGTAGTAATCTTCTTAGATTTGTTATCCATGGCCTCCTTCCTTCTAGAATCAACTTCTATAATTATGATTAAAACCTCTATAAAATTGGGTGTTATATCAACTTTTATAATTATGCTAATGAGTCTGAAGGGCTCAGTGTGACGTTCACATAGCCCCTCTGCGTTGTAGCTGCACAGGCTGTTATACGGTCTCACCCTCGTCTCTTCTCCGGTGATGTAATTTCACACAGTGGGAAAGGACAGTGTAACAGCACAAAGGGGCTCTGGTAACACCCCCCCCCCCCCCCAGAGCCTTCCTGGCTCATTAGAATAATTATAAAAAGTTGATGTTAGAAGGAAGGAGGCCATGGATAACAAATCTAAGAAGATTACTACAGTCATAGTGCCTGGATCTATGAGTAATGTCTCTGGTTTATCGTGGCAGATTCCCTTTAATGCTTATGGACAGGAGTCGCCTCCATATTACACCATACACAGGGGATGCAGAAAAGGTTGTGTACTCACCGGTAACTCGTCTTTCTGGTTCCACACTCCGGTGCACTGCCGCTGCTCAATGACCGCCTTTATGTTTATTAATGCCGGAAGAGCCACACAACCCGCGGAAAAGCTGCAGGACGGGAGAAAACAACACATCACATCCTGACTGATCTCCATTACCTCTCGTCTGAATGGATCAGGAGATAACTGCATCACAAACCCTTCTGGGTGATGGCGTCCAGAGTGCAGGACCCCCTCCATCACGTGGTCCATGTGCCCTTTACCATCTTATCCCAGGACATCTTCTACATCACACACGGGTCAGTTTTATACAACATAACAATTGTGTACATCCATCAGTGGATATTCCTAGAAATCCTCTCTATTGCATCAGTTTTTTTTATGGTTCTTAAAAGAGATGAAGTTATCCCCTACGCACAGGATAACTAGCTGATCGGCTGCTGAGGACGCCCATCAATCTCAGGAACGGGACCCCTAGTGATACAGAAGATTCTGCTCTGACTGGTGAGTGGAGCAGCAGGACAAACTTGCACCCTGCTGCTCCGTTTAATCGTATAGGAATAACAGAGCACAGCGCTCAGGTATCTCCAGCCGCTCCCATAGACTGTGAATGGAGTGGCTGGACATGTGCTCGCCCTGCAGCTCCCCCCAATAATGCGAATGGGATCCATTGTTTTCCAGATTGCCGGGGGGTCCTGTTCACACGATTGCTGTCAAACCCTCATTGATCTGCTACTGATCCCCCAGTCGTGTGAATATGGGAGAGCTTAAAAACTTGTGACAAACCTGTCAAAGGCATTTTCCAGTCAGATGCAATCAGATATACAGATAAAATTGGCCATAGTCAATGCTCCCAGTACATAAGGTCTATGGGTCGCCTATGGCCAATATGGCTGAGGCAGGTCACCGCTCCCACCAGTAATTGGCAGTGTCCTCTCCTAGTCTTTCCTGTGGTGTTAGGAGACACTCGGGAAGACCAAGTGTTAAAGCAATTTGGAGCGTTTATCGATGGGCGATCAATTTATATGAAATTATGACTGGACAACCCCTTTAAACAGTAAAAGTTATAGCCGGATAAATGACACCCACCTAACACTAAGAGGAGACTCCACAGAGAGACCCAGCAGGGCGCAGGCGTCCCGGGTGAAGATGTCGCAGATGTCTGCCCACTGGTTGGCATCCAGCAGATGAACATAGGGAGAGTTCTCTATTCCCTGCCGCAGGTACACGAGGCTTCCCATGAGCACCTGGATATCTGGGAAAGCAGAGAAGAAAGATTAATACTTGGCACCATTGCCCACTGACAGGCCGTATGATCACCCAGCACTCACCTTTCTGATGATTTAAAGCAAAAGGCTGGAAGTTTTTGGCATACTGCAGCGCCTCCCTCTGGTTGGCTGCTCCCCCCATCAGTAAACTAATAAAGTACAATCTGTGAAGCTTGAACTCCAGTGAACTGTTCTGCGCCATCAGCATTTCCCTGTTGGACACTGCCCATCTAAGGAGAGGGAGAAGATACGGAAAACCTCCAGTCATCAATTGTGTTATCAACATCTCTACTTGCTGGCAGTGAATGGAAATACTTTTGTTCAGATGTGGGAGGGGGGGTGATTAGACACAAAATTAGTACATGCCCCATTCTTCCTACAGGTAATGTGTTACTATTCTAATAAAAGGAAATATATTTTAATTTTGGCTGATACATTGAAGCAAACCATCAGCACTATATTATTATTATTTTGCTATAACGAATGTAATGTACAAGGTTTCAGATCTGGTGGACATTGGAAATATGGAGGTAAGTGCTACTCTGCTCCATTCTGTATTTGGCCCAGAACCCACTTTATAGAAATCCTAAAATCCCACCCTGGTTTTATTCGGATGCTTTACAAAAAAAAAATTCTTAAAGGGGTTTCCTCATTAGTGCAATCGGCAGAACAGGTGAATGCACTTCCTGCTACAAGCTGGATGACCCAAAACATTAGGTTCTCCATTGATTTCAACGGCAAGGAATAAGTGTCTGATTCCAGAGGGTCCGAATATCAGGAACCAAGACAATCAGATTAATCCCTTATCTTGAGGACAGATGCTAAAAGTTGATCTAAAGCCTTTTTCACATGAGCATCAATATTCAGGTCACTGTAGTCATCTCTCAGTACTCACTCTAAAGCAGGTCGGAGAACTCGGACCTTCAGCGCCTCCAATATCCTGTTGAGTTCCACAAACGGCTCTTTTTGGCTTGGGTCTATGGAGAGCCCGGCCTCCTGCAGAACAGAGGACGAAAACAGAGCATGAGCTCAGAGACAAAGTAATAGAGAAGGGCAGTGAATATGATCCATCCTAACAATAGGAACATCACACAAGACTTCAGGGGTCGCACTCCAGGCATATATACATACGTTGTATGTATGGGGGTGCACACAGATACTTTGAATAATAGATCCATTAAATGTGTTTTCTTGTTCTCCGATTTCCTGAACATAACTGAGCAGGTTCGTATATGGTGATGTCAGTGTAGGATCTGGAAATGTAGGGGGCACATTTGGCAGCAGGTACCTGGCACAGCTCCTCGGCCACATCCAGCATTCCCTGCCTGAAGAAGTGCTCCACCATGACTTCATTCAGCATCCGCTGGCTGTCCGCCTGCCAGCAGCCGTCTATGCCCACACTGCTGATGTCTGCATCAAAATTCTGGAGGGGAAAAAAAAAAAAAACAAAAACGTATAAATTAAAAATCCTGTTTAGAACAATACAGATGACAAAACCTATTAGGGGAGTCTTGTCCAGATTAGTGATGTTCATGTCCAGCCCTTGTGTAGGCATAAGACCACCGGCTACACCTTCACCTGTCACTGCTGCCGTTGCTATCACGTTGGGTTCCATGTACAGGACCCTGATCCTACAAGGTGGCAGCGACTAACAGCATCATGGCTGACAATGACCGCGGTGGTCCAGGTCCCCATGAACTAAGGGCGCTGTATGGACAGCGATTCATCATACTCATCATAAAAATAGGGATTAGCTATTATTAGAATAGAGATATTCCTACACCGATTCCTCCATGATGACTGACGAATAATAAAACCAGACGATTGAGATGGGCGCCTAGACGGCTCATCCTGTTCCGCCTGGTTCATGAAGAGTAAAACATGGGCAGAATGTAGAAAACATAAGAATAATATATTGTCTATACAAGATGATCTATTAAGATATTGTGCTGCTATGCTTCAAAGGGTCCTTAAGATGGGGGGGGGGGGAGTATGTCCAGATACCTGCCCCTAATTGCATATGCACCATGCATATAGTATGTGCTTTTCAGGGTACCCACTAGATTATCTACATATGACCCCTTATAGATACAGCCTTGTCCTAGGAACTTATCCTCCAGATCCCATAAGGAGGGGGGGGGGGTGTCATTTCGGCTCTTATCCTAAATACTGTACCTTATCTATGGCCTTCCCCACCCGGGACACGCTGCTGTGGATGTCCTTGTGGTCGGAGGCCAGCTTCTGGACCGTGTCCTTTATCCGTTTGCAGCATTGCGTTAACACCAGAGACAACGTCCCGGATAGTTCTCCATCTTGTTCTACTGGGAAGAAAGGAGACAAGTGTCATTTATAGGTATGAGGCTTGTGGGGTGTCACCCAATCTACGCTTGTACACAGAAGAGGACACATGTAGCCAGACTCTTCCAAGACCTTCATTCTGCATAATGCCGAATTCCTCACAATACAGGAGGACATCCTCACCATCCCATAACTGTCCTCAGACCCAAATCCTCATGAAGTCCATTTATTTTTTTTCTCCGCTACAGTAGACTCCGGATCTTCAGTTTCCTCCCTGATGAGTAATATCCCTATATCCCCGCCAGCACCCGCATTATGGGATGGGCACCTGTAGGTCCTATTTTTAGGACAATATTCTTCTTCTTCTCAATGCCAGTGACTCTTTCCACACCTTGTGCTGCTATCTTTAGGTTTAGTATAACTGGGTCCAGACCCCCATAGACTTTACTCTCTATTACACAGGACGGTCAATGCCTCAGAAAAACTTCGTTCTCTCCTGAAGTTTTATGGCCGAACTTAACCCCAATCACGGGGGTGAGACGACTTCTGTACAATGATCTGTGACTGACAACATCCGGTAGCAGCCATTGTCCTGTCTCGGGTCACTAGAGAAATATGGACCTGGAGACAATGGGCATTCAGAGAGAAACAACTGAAGGAACCAGAGCCTAAATATAGGAGCTGTATGAGCCCCACCCTGTGACCCTGCATTGCACCGGCCGGGACAGGATCCCTACGATGGCTGCATCACCTTCTACATGGCCGTCCACCTGTAGTGTAACATAATCACATCTCTCTTACAGAGAGCTTGTGCTTATACACAGCTGCCTGCCAGAACAAGCCGAGCTGCAGGTTAAAGCATGGTGGAGCGACAAATGGCTGAGCAATGCAGATCACAGAGTCTGGTGAAGATCGTAGACCGGACCGCCCTCCCCTCCAACTAATCTGCCCCCAGGATCACTGCTCTGCTATGGCCGGAGACCACCCTGCATTATACGGCTTATCAGGGGAGGGTGGTCTTCACAACTGTGATTCCAATAAGTCCCATATCTAACACCCCCCACACACCATCACTGCACTCCTCTCCTACATGTCACCACATGACAATAGCTGAGCCCGTCCTTATGTGACCACAACCAAAGTGTCATCTCCCCTCCCTGCATAACCCCCCCAGGGGAACTACTTATTCTCTAAATTTTTTGGACAAAGGGTGCGGTCACACGTCGCGTTTATTGCATACGTTTAAAACCGCATTGCAATAGCTGAAGAGTGACTTGCCTAAAAACACTAATGTTAACACTTGTGTTAACCGCGATGTTAACACACGTGTTAACAGCTGCTTAAGTGGGCAAATCACTCTTCAGTTATTGCAATGCGGTTTTAAATGCACGCGTTAAACGCGACGTGTGACTGCACCCAAAAAGCCCCAACCATATTTTTTTTTTCTTTACTGTAGGAAAGTGATTTTATTATTTTTTGTAATAAAACAAGACTCGATTTTTTTCTACACTCTGCTGTAGTCCCACGACCAGGGACCCCGGACAAGAGACTGCTAAGCTTGCTCCGTTTTATGCCATCATGAAGTATTTGGACCGAAACTCGCCAATGGGTGCGTTAAATAAAAAAAAAAAAAAAACAGACGACACCAAGTCGCCATACTAGTGTGGGGTCGGTTTTTCATGCACTAGTGTGTGGCATCACCCTTAGCGTGTAAATTGTGCCGATCACCTAAACTTGTAAGAGGGGAATGTACTGGGATCATCCTCTGACTCTATAGTAGCGGCCCGGTGTAACCTCTGACCCCATCACTGGCGCCTGATGTAACCTCCATAGTGCGGCTTCAACTTACACCTCAGTTTATTGCAGTCAGTAGGGTCGCGTTCACACGTTGCGCTGGAATTGTGTTTAGAAATGCAATGCAGGTGCGGCAGGTTGTTTACCAACTCACAGCAACTCATTCCCCATCACAAGTGTTTAGCGCTAAACTCTGTAGTGATTGGATGAAGCTCCTCCCTACGAACAACTTTTTAAAACATAATTCAAATGCAGTGTGTGAACTCGGCTTAAAGGAAATCTTCCATCAAATTCCATCCTGATAAACCAGGGACATTACTCATAGATCCAGGCACCGGGACTGTGGTATCTTCTTAAATATTTGTCATAAATGGCCTCATTCCTTCTAAAATCAACTAGGAAAATTATGCTAATGAGCCTGCAGGGTTCTGGAGGTGTTAACAAAGCTTCACCGTGGTCTAGCTTCACAGGCGTTTACACAGTCTTCCCCCCTCTCTCAGCTTGATGTAACCTCACTGCAGCAGAGGGCGTTTCAGCACACTGTGGTGTGGGGGAAGTGCTCCTGTACAGTGTAACAGCCTGTGAACATACAGCACAAGACGGTTTTGGTAAGTCACCCCCAGAGACCTTTAAGCTCAATAACATAATTATAAAAGTTGATTTTAATAGGAAGGAGGCCACGGATAACATATATAAGAAGATTATCACGGTCCCGGTGCCTGGATCTATGGGTAATGTCCCTGGTTTATCATGTTTGACGCCTTTAGGAGATGATGTCCGCAAGTCACAACAAGACACAGTTAACATACCGGACTGATAATGGTCAATGAGGAGGGGCCACAGCGATGTGTCATGTGACATCAGCCAGCCAATGACTGTAATTTGTGCATAATATGGGGGTAGCACGATATCCTGTGGTGGGGACCCCTAAGGATCACTATAAGGGGGTCCCTGTCCCTCATACATGAAGCAGCAGTGTAATCATCACCCCCTGATTAGTGGGCTCAGAACCCCCCCCCCCCCCTTCCTTACACTGAGGAGCACCCATGCCCCCCCGTGTTGTACCTGCGGCCTGCAGGATCTCCCTCCTCAGCCCCCCGGCATAGTCGATGAGCTCCTCCAGGCTCCTCTCGCAGTGCTGTCCATATCCCCCGAACTTCTGCAGCACCTTCTCCAGCTCCCGCTCCACCGTCACACACTGATCCATGTCCAAGCCGGAGGAGGCGGCGGCGGGGGGGCCCGGTAGCACAGGGCGGCGGGGGGGCGGCCCCGGGGCCTCCTCTTCCTCAGACAGCAGCAGTAGCAGCTCCTCGGCCCGGGCCGGTGCGGCCCCCGCCAATGCGACCGCACAAGCGATCAGCGACAGATGACAAATCGTCCTCCCACAGCCCCGATCACCGAGAGCCGCTACGTCAGCGCCGCTTGTTATTGTTTTTAACGGAGCTCATCGTTTGACCTGTTTTTTACCGGGACCGAACCATTGAACACTATAGGGAGGTTCCGACTAACTGTCAACTTAAGTCATCACACAACTCCATTCTCCACGTTCCTGTTTTATACAAGAAATATTAAATCATTATAGAAATATATCACGAAGCAGTAACAATCCTCTAGTATTTATTTCGGGGTCACTATAAACCTCTTCTGCTGGAGCTCCCCCCTCACTTAAACTAATGGAACACTCCATCTGATTACGTCAGCTCTGCTTCCCCCTACTCGTAGTTATCACTGCGTCCATTTTTTTTTTAACATCCGGGTCTCGGCTGTTGTTGCTGGGCGGGGCTTCGGAAGCTGCCATCTGACGTCACGACATCATTGGACTAAACAAACAACACTGTCTGCGTTTTGATTGGCTGATTATAAAAGTTGCCAGGATATTAACTACTTAGTAACTAGGATCTTTCTAAATGGGAACAAACTATTTATTTATAGGAGGGGGGTGGTGGACAAAGAAACTTTTTAAGGATTTCTGTTTACTGTGTAAAAATGTATATTCAACTTTTTGGGTTCCTATTTTGAAAAAAGAAAAACTTAGAAACTATGAAGCAAGAGGGAGAAGTGCTGAAGGAGCAGAGGGGGAGACAGTATAAGTCTACAGCACAGAGGGGCTCTGGTAACACCCCTGAGAGCACTTCTGCCTTATGAGAATAATTAAAAAAATTGATTTTAGAAGTAATGAGGCCATGGTTAAGAAATATAAGATGACTACAGTCCCGGTGCCCGGATCTATAGGTAAGTGTCCCTGGCTTATCATGACGGACTCAGAGTAGATTTCCTTTAATGTCTTTTAGTTGACAAATGGAACACTTGATAAAGCTATGTCTGATTTTACGGTGAGGAACTGTATATAGCAGTGGCAGAGATCTAAAAGAGGTAGTAGGCTCTCATTCGAGGGAACCTGATTTGGGACACAAAACGCAGGCTCAGGTCCTTATGATCCTGTGGTTTATTGTCCTTAATCACCATGTAACATCACTGTCCGTGGTCGCTGTATAAAGACAAACCTTTATGCTTCAGACTCCTCCCTTGTTCTCCCAGTATCTGCTCAATGCTTCCATTTGTCCGGTGTAGTACACCTCGGCTTCATGGTGCATGTCTTGTACTTAGGGGTAGTGGTGAGCAGACCCAAGCTTTCAATTCACTTGACGCCTGCACTATTAGCCATGGCTGAGATTAGCTATGAGATCACCTATGGCTAGTAGCTAGGGGCCTCAATTTGCCGGACTGGCCTCATGGCTGCTGATCTGGCAATAATGTCCTGGTCACGTGGGACAAACTGAAAGTTTGGTTCTGCTCATCTCTACATAAGGCTCATCTGCAGTGAACCTGCGGTCAGGGTATGCTCCAGGTTTCAGTAGGCCCCTGAACAACAGAACCTCAGTGGGCCCCTTTGCAGTGAACTGTCATGGTTGCATTAACAATTAAGAAACTAAAACAGTCTCCTGTTCCCTAAAATATTCCCTAGTTTATCATCCCAATCAGACCCCTCATGGTTATTTTATATAAAGCCCCCCCCCCCTCACCCTCTATCCTTATGTGGGCCCCCCCAGCAGCCCTGCCTGCGTTGTACTACAGCGACTTCATTAAATGACTACACAAGCGCCGAGAGATCTAGACTGTTTTATCAACTTTTGTTAATTTTTTTTAACGCAGACACGGACCAAAATACAACATAGCCATTTGGTTCACTATACAAGCGGCCATAAGTATTAGTGACACAAATCACCATGACAATCCGATTTTGGTCCATTGTTTGCAGTCCTTGTGTTACTGGTGGGTGAGATCCGTACATGCTCCGATAAAAGTAGTACAGAGTTAGAAATAAAGTCCTATTTCTGCCCGTATTTGCGGACAAACATGGTCATGTGTATGATCCCATAAGAATACATGGGGACACGTTCTAGCCGTCTAATTAACACACAGAATACGGCTTTGTACTTACATAAACTGCGTGATCGCACAGAGGCCCAAGCCACATGTGAAAGGGTCCAACAACAATGGGGGTTCAGTCACGTTCCTGCCAAAATTTCAAACAAAAATGGTTCCTTTTCAGCCAAACCCTTGTCAACCTCGACAGACAAAAATGCTTAAAACTAGAGGGGACATTTTACATCACATTGCCAAATATGTGAGAATGTTTTCCAAGATTTATAAAACACAAAGTTCATCAGGAAGAATCTAACAATGTGTTCTGTGCAGTTACATCCCCAACACCACGGTGGCGCTGTGTCTGTTTGTGAGTTACTGTGTGTTATTTAGCCATCGTGGCTCATCTCTATGCTACTTCCTGTCTTGTCTATCGCTTTCCCAACGCCTCTCTATGGTTAGTCCCCGCCCCCAAACACTCTGGCAGGGCAGCAGCATATACACACAGCGCAGGGGTCGGAGGTCGCGGTGACGTCACAGCTGTCTTGTTGCTCAGCTGATCGCTCTCCGGTAAACACCATCGGTGACAGCGGAGTCCCGGGCGATGGACGGGGGAGTCGTGCAGGGCAGCGCCTGAACCACTTATCCTCCCTGCTGCCGATGAGGTAGGGGGTGTGACCACGGGGTGGTTGTCGTCTTGCGACCCGACGACACTGGGGGGAGGATTCCACTATAACAGTAATATCCCATGCACATCACCTTCACCTCTACCACTACCACAATACAGACTCATCATTTCCAACACCTCTGCTTGCTGTCAGTGAATGGGAACCTGTAGAAGCTGAAAGGGAATGCAGCATCTCCCATAAAGTCCCTGTCAGATCCAGATACTTGCATTCCCTATAACACAATATAGTGTTGTTCAGTGGCTAAAAATATATATATATAATTTTTTTTTAAACAGCGCCACACTTGGTTTGTGGTTTGTGTCGGTATTGCAGCTCAGCAGTGTAGAGATGAATGAAGCTGCAGTACCAGGCACTATCTATGGGCAGGGGTGGCGCTTTTTATTGGAAGAAACAGGCATGTTTTTCAACCTCTGGACAAGTCCTTTAAATTTTTTTTTTTTCATCTAATCTACTGGTAAATCCCACTGTACAGTCACATGACCATAGCAGCCTATTGGTGGCCTCTGCGACTTCTCCGTGACCCCTACAGGAACTAGTGGGCTCTGCTTTTATTACTGGAAACTCCCTTTAATTGTTAGCTGACATTCCTTCTGTAAATACTTATTACTATTTGTCTTGTCTTCTGTTATCCGGAGGAATAAATGAGGAACACATGAGGCACCAGAACTATCATTATATCAAGAACTGACGAGAGAGCAATTGAAGGGTTTGCACAGCAGAGGGGTTGTTACAGATGCAGCCATGAGGTCATACAGCATGGCTTACTCTGGATGTATAACCATGAAGTATAAATCTCCCCCTTGTCACTTAATGGGATTAAAGGGGGTACATTTACTAATACAAGGGCAGATAAGAGTGAAGACTGCGACTTGGAACACATTTGTTAAAGGGGTTCTCCAGTCATAACATGTTAGGTCCTATCCGGTGGATAGGACATAACTTGCTGATTGGTGGTGGTCTCAGTGATGGGACCCCCATGGGTCTCGTGAGTTGTAGCCCAGTCGCACATGAGCTGGCTGCTCTTGTTCATCTCTGTGGCGCTGTAGGAAAAAACAGAGCGCTGTACTCGGCAAGTGCGTGTTCGACTGGCTGCTCTCTTCATCCTGAGCAATGACGGGGTTTCAATGTTGAGACCCCCCACGAATCATGTGGATATGGGCTAACTTGTATATTGCTGGAGAACCCCTTTAAAGAATCTACAAGTGCAGGGAAATTTGTGATGCAGAATGTAGATGAGACTTGGTAAAATCTCACCCCATTTGTCTGTTGATGTTAGTGAGCCCAGAGCAGCAAACCCGACCTAAGGCTGGTGGCACACAACCAAGTCTGCCTGTGTATCACAGAGCGAACACAGTGCAGAGGACGGGAGCATCATAGTGATATACGATGCCGGGAGTCCCTGCTTCCCAGCAGCACCAAATTCTTATACTCCTGACCACAGTCATACGTCTAGCCTCAGACACTGCTTTTCCACAGTGAAACGTCAAATCCATCCCTCTTACAATCATCATCATCAAAGTAGTAGGAGATTTAATAAATATGCAGGATGATTTCAGCTCTGAAGCCTCCAGAACTGTGATCCCGGCTCTAAGCAAGAATGAATACCGTACAATCCCCCCGATATCTGCATCCACATTTATAGGTAAATCTTATCTTTCCCTCCAACCATTGACCAAATTCACCAAGCCTGAGCCACTTTGCAGGACCTGCCTATGAAAACAGCCTTGGACCTAGATGTTGTTGGATATCAAGGACCAACCACAGAGCCAGAGGTGGGACTCCAAGCATCATAGTGATATAGGATGAAAGGAGTCCCTTATTCCCTGCTGCGATCATGATAACAGTTTTGTGGGGAAGCAGGGACCCCCCCCTAAATCATATATCAGTTTAAGGCACAAGGTCATATCCCCTGCACTGTGGTTGGTCTGTAAAATCCAGCCAGGCATGTTCTGTGATTCATGGACTATAGCCGTCTGAACGAGCCCTTAGGCACATGTTCCTTAGGGCGTCTAGAATCAACAGAAATGCAGAGTTTGTTGCTTTACATAGAGACTGATCCGGCATTCTGTGTGCAGCGCTGCATAATCTGTGTGCGCTATATAAAGAATTTATTTGACTCTCTTACTCTCTTTATCTCTAAGGTGTGACATCCCCTTTAAGAATGTGTTGCCTGGCGACTTTTTTTGCATAGATTATATTTGTAGACAGTATAATGTCCTTGGTAACCAGTTATACATGACATAGTCTGACCAAGATCTATATCCTCAGCTCAAAGTGGTGGTTTCCCCTAAATTGCCTCCATCGATGATGTCTATCTGCCCTTTAAAGGGTTTTCCTTTAAGAGAAAACCCCTTTAATGGATCATTATTAAAGGAATTCTATTATCAAAATCCATCATGATAAACCAGGGACACTCACTCATAGATCCGGGCACTGTGACTAAAATTATGCTAATGAGACTAAAGGGCTCTGGAGGATGTTACCAGAGCCCCTCTGTGCTGCAGTTGTATAGGATGTCACAGTGTACAAGGAGCACTTCCCCCTCCTACTGTGTGCTGAAACGTCCTGTGCTGCGGTGAGATTACATCAGGCAGAGGGAGGGGGAAGGACAGAAGAGGGGAGGGGGAGACAGTGTAATAGCCAGTGAAGCTACAGCACAGATGTGCTCTGGTTAACACCCCCAGAGCCCTTCTGGCTCATTAGCATAATTATAAATGTTGTTTTGAAGAGAAAGGAGGCCATGGATAACAAATATAATACCTCCCAGTAAATGTACATCTTTGAGCCCGCTGCTGTTTCAATTTTTTTTTTTTGGGAATTGTCAACTTCCCAGTAATCTGAATGCTGCCTATTAAAGCAAGCTTGCTGCTCAGGAGACTGGGAAATGGACAACTTATACCCGAGCTGTTGTAATAGTCCTTTTAGTTGTCACCCAGCTTTCCCAGACACAGATAAAACAAAGCAGTTTCTACAAGGTGTCAGTGTACATTTGTCTTCTGGCGACATTATATTGGGTCACGGTTCCTTTACTTACATTGAGTATTTAGTTACTAATCACTTTTGTCACTAGGAGGATCCGGTAAAACGGGTTTTGTCACCTGCAGTCTGGCACGCAGCCGTTGTTGTGCGCTCACGTGAACTTTTCTAAGGGCTGAATATTTGGATCGACGCGACTCCTCCATGTTAGGCCCTCGTTTACACATCGCGGATTGGCTCAGTATTTTACTTCAGTTATCTAAAGCAAATCTATCATCAAAGTCCACAACGATGAACCAGGGACAGTGACTCATAGATCAGACACCGGGACTGTGGTAGTTCTTATATCTTGTATGTCTTATAATAATAATCCTTTATGTATATAGCGCACACAGATTACGCAGCGCTGCACACAGCATGACAAATTGTTCCCTGTCCTCATGGGGCTCACAATCTAATCAACCTACCAGTATGTTTTGGAGTGTGGGAGGACACCAGAGGAAACCCATGCAAACACGGATTCGAATATCCATAACCTCCTTCCTTCTTCTAAAATCAACTTTTATAATTATTATTTAATTATGTTAAGAAAAAAAAACAGAAGGGCTGTAATTATCTTCTTATATAGTTTTTATCCATGGCCTCCTTCTTTCTAAAATCAACTTTTAAAATGATCCTAAAGTCAGAAGAGGCCTGGGTAGCGTTACCAAACCCCTCCGTGCTTCACATGCTGTCACACTGTGCAGTAGCACTTCCCCCTTCCACTGTGTGAGATTACAATAGGGAGAGGGAGGGGGAAGTGCTGAGGGAGCAACAGAAATGGGGCGACAGTGTAACAGCTTATGAAGCTGCAGCATGGAAGTGCTCTGGTTATGGCCCCAGAGACCCATCTGGTTCATTTGCATATTTTTTAAGGTTGATGGAGGCCATGGATAACAAATATAAGGAGATTACCACAGTCCCGGTGCCTGGATCTATGAACAGTGCCCCTGGTTTATTGTGATGGATTTTGATGGTAGATTTCCTTTAAAGCCAAATCTGCAGTTTGAGACCAAGGCTCTACCCAAAAACATGTTACACTCCTATACACGTGTCTTCACTATCCTGTATTTCTCCAGCCTCTGCCTCTATATTATACTATTTATCTGTGTATATGATACATTAGCTCAGGGCGGACCTGCAGGCTGCCACATACACCAGGACTTGGTCAACAATAATTGGCACATGTACAATTTTGGCAACAGACTTTGTATTGTAGGGTAAAGTCCGGCCACCACCCCGCAGCAGACTTTACTGTGTACTTTAAAACATAAATAAACTTTTAAGCCAATTTTTTTTTTCCCATTGTCTGAATCAATGATGATGGTGATAATAATATAATTGTCCTAATTATTAATGTAATAAATATGTCTTATTGTCTCTGATATAAAAACTAAAATTGTTTAAAAAAAAAAAAAAAATTCTTTATTTATAAAGCGCACACAGATTACGCAGCGCTGCACAAAGCATGGCAAATTGGTCCCTGTCCCCATAGGGCTCACAATCTAAATTTAAAAGTTTAGTAGCGGCTAAGAACCATTGTGGAGCAGATTTACTTACCCGGTCCGTTCGCGATCCAGCGGCGCGTTCTCTGCGCTGGATTCGGGTCCGGGCGGGATTCACTAAGGTAGTTCCTCCGCCGTCCACCAGGTGGCGCTGCTGCGCTGAAGTTCCCCGGAGGCGCGCTGGAATGCCCTGAAATTCACCGGCCTATACCTGGTAAAGGGAAGTGTAATTTTCGTGACACATTTTTTGTCTTAAATGCGGCGGTTTTTCCGAATCCGTCGGGTTTTCGTTCGGCCACGCCCCCCGATTTCCGTCGCGTGCATGCCAGCGCCGACGCGCCACAATCCGATC
The DNA here is from genome assembly GCF_040894005.1 of Engystomops pustulosus. NCBI lineage: Eukaryota > Metazoa > Chordata > Amphibia > Anura > Leptodactylidae > Engystomops > Engystomops pustulosus. Next base: position 275,604,064 of record NC_092411.1, on the reverse strand, counting down.
GCGTGCGCCAAAATCCCGGGGCAATACAGGTACAATCGCCGCAAATATTCGGGTAACACGTCGGGAAAACGTGAATCGGGCCCTTAGTAAATGACCCCCTATATGTAAATCAGAACCTGAAAGAACACATAGGGGGAGAGTGGCGTCTAGGATGGAGATGCTCCTGCTAGGTTCTCCCTCCAGTAACTCCATTCTAGACCATTTACTAGTGACGAGGCTACAATGGAGGGGCTAGAGCAGTGGTTCTTAACCCCTTAAACCATTTCCATTTTTTACTACCCCCCCTTCAAAAATCTATAACTTTTTAGCTGTATAAGGGATTGTTATCTGCATAACAAATTGCGCTTCTTAGTGATGGTATTGAATATTCTATGCCGTGTACTGGGAAGCAGGAAGAAAATTCCAAATGCAGGGAAATTGGTGGAAAAACACATTTTCGCCACTTTCTTGTGGGCTTGGATTTTACAGCTTTTACTGTGCAACACAAATGTCTACTCTATTCTTTGGGTCGATACGATTATGGGGATGCCAAATTTGTGTAGGTTTTATGATGTCTTCATACATGTACAGAAATGAAAACCTCCTGTGGAAATTTTTTTTTTCGATATTTTTCTTTTCTTTTCTTTTTTCTTTTTTTTTTTTTTTTTTTTTCCCTCTCCTGGCGCTAATAACTTTTTCATACTTCGTTGTACGTAGCAGCGGGTGGTGTACTTTTGTGCGACTTTTGATGTTTTCGATGCTACCATTTTTAGGACTGTACAACCTTTTGGTCACTTTTTATAGAATTTTTGTATATTTTTCAAAAAGGCAAAAAAAATGTGTTTATGATTTTTACTGTTTATTTCTATTTATATCAGTTCCAGGGAAAGGGGGGTGATTAGAATTTTTAGGGTTTTTATACTTCTATACTACTGTATGGCAGTATATGGGGATTTTCCATCTCATTCATTAAAATGTACAAATCACAGATTGTAATGAATGAGTTAAAACGAGACTACCTCTGGTCTTTGAAGACCCGAGGCTGTCATGGCGACTGACCACTGCTCCCCGATGATAACATCTTTGCAGGCGGCGATAGACGGGATAACACCTGCGATCGTTGCCAGCAATATGCAGCAAAGACTTACCGGCTATGGAAAGGGCTCAGTCCGCGAGCCCTCTCCATGCACCCGCACCCATGTACCCGCGCATGGCGCGCGTTGTTAAAGGGAACCTACCACCCCGATTCTACCTATAAAGGTAGAAGGGGTGGTAGGTGGAAGGATGGGACGTGAGGATAGCCCTTTTTTTGGGCTAATCCTCACGTCCCGGGTGTCTTTTAGAAAACTTTATTATATATATGCTAATTTTTTTATGCGGCTACTGGGGCGTGGAGTAGCTGGACATGAGGCTACTAGTCCCGGCTACTCCACTCCCCAGTAGCCACGTTACTCCGCCTACCAGGTAATCTCCGGCGCGCAGCTCCTGGTAGCTGCGCGCCCTCGTCCGAGTCCCCCGGCTACTGCGCATGCGCAGTAGTTCCGGCCCCGGAGCCGCGCTGCCGAAGGTCTGCGCATGCGCAAAACGCAGGGGACCCGGACAAGGGCGCGCAGCTACCAGGAGCTGCACGCCGAAGATTACCTGGTAGGCGGAGTAACGTGGCTACTGGGGCGTGGAGTAGCCGCGACTTGTAGCCTCATGTCCGGCTACTCCACGCCCCAGTAGCCGCATAAAAAAATTAGCATATACATGTAATAAAGTTTTCTAAAAGACGCCCGGGACGTGAGGATTAGCCCAAAAAAAGGGCTATCCTCACGTCCCATCCTTCCACCTACCACCCCTTCTACCTTTATAGGTAGAATCGGGGTGGTAGGTGCCCTTTTAAGGGGTTGACCTTGTTTGAGGTACCGAACCCACCAGGTTCATATGCACTTTCACCGAACCCTTCTTTAGTGATAAATCAAATATGTATGTGTTTTGACCTCTGTGGCAGAGGCTCCGCCGAAACCCCTGAGATCGACTCGCCGAACCCCTAGGGTTTGATAGAAGCATTGTGCTAGAGTTCTATACACTTCAGTGCTGGAGCGGCCTACAGGAGATTCCTATAGAAACCTCCAGCACTGCACTACAGAACAAGTGCAATGTCCATGGGGAGGGGCCTGCAGCTGCGGCAGAACATCTTGAAAGAAAAAAAAAAAATGATCGATGCCAATATATAAGTATTGTTAAAATGACCAATGGCCTATTCACAATCTCTCTTTTTTGTAGTGTATTTTTACCTTATTTAATAAAATGGAAAGATTAGAATAACCGATACGGTTTTCTAAGGCTGAAGAATCAAAGTAAGAAAAGTGATAAAAAAAAATAAATGAAAAAATTCCTGCATCTTCCATTGACATGACTTCCCATCACTACTTTAAAGAGACTGTGTTGAAAGCCACACCCCTTTCCCACAGACTCCACCTCTTCCCGTGACATCATACCTACCAGGAGCAACTCCATTCTAGACGCTACCATAGGGGGAGATTTATCAGAAGTGTCTGAGGTCAAACTGTTCTAGTAGACCATGGCAACCAATCAGAACTCCGCTTTCATTTTGCCACAGTAGTTTATGAAATGAAAGCGGAGCTCTGATTGGTTACCATGGCAAACTGGAACACTCATAAATAGCCTATAGACTGTGATTAATACTTCAATAAGACCTCTTGCCCACAGGCGAGTGCAGTCGGTGAAAATCGCTCCGTGCACTGAACAGATCTCCCCAACAAAACCTTGGATCACTTGAATGAACGCAGCCTGTCAGTTCATTTTAGTGATGCGAGGTTCGCGTAGGGAGATCCGTTCAGTGCACAGAGTGATATTTCACTGACTGCACGTTGGTTGCAGTGCATCCAGTATGGCCGGTGTTGTGGCGAGACTCATCTCAGTGAGGTGATGTGCAGTGATAGCAAATACACATCATTAATGTGGTAACAGAGAAGGACAGTTTGTTTCATCATCACTGGGAGCAGAGCATAAGAGGGAGGAGCTGTTACTGAGGGATCATGGGACTTGTAGTTTCCAGTGGCGGGTATCTTTGTGATAACTCTGTCTACTTTTGAAAGCCCATAACATTTTGTGAATCATAAAATATTCAAGCTCCAATGACATTGAGTTTTGTTATATTAATTTATTTTTAGCATTGTAGGTTTTTGTATCAGACGTTCATATTCCCGGAATACCCCATAAAAGGAAATCTACCATCAAAATCCATCTTGATAAACCAGGGACATTACTCATAGATCCAGGCACCGTGACACTGGTATCTTCTTATATCTTATAGGTGTTACCATGGACGCCTTCCTTCTAAAATCAACTTTTATAATTATTAAATTATGTTAAAAAACTAGAAGGGTTATGGGGTGTTACCAGAGCCCCTCAGTGCTGTAGCTTCACGGCCTGATACATTGTCTCCTCCTGCTCAGCACCTTCCCATCCCTCTGCCTGATGTAATCTCACACATAGAGGGGGAGGTACTCTTGCACAGTGTAACAGCCTGTAAATCTTCAACATGGAGCTGCTCTGGGAACCGCCCAGTAGCCTTTCAGGCTCATTAGAATACTTATAAAAGTTGATTTTAGAAGGAATGGACGCCATGTATAACAAATATAAGAAGATTACCACAGTCATGGTGCCTGGATATATGATTACGTTTCTCTGGTTGGCTTTTTATATTAGATTTCCTTTAAAGGGGTTGTCCGGAGGGGGAATAACATGACTATTTCCCTTCATAAACAGCGCTACATCTGACTATGAATAGTACTGATTATCAGTTCCATTTGTTGCTACACAGCTCCGCTGTAATACCGGCTTTATCCATGGTACGGCGCTGTTTTTGGAAGAAATCCAAACGGCTAGTAAGAGGTTAATGTCTATGTATTAGTTCCATCCAAAGTACATCTGTATGTACCAGACATAAGTAAATAAAGTTTTTCCCGGTAATTCCCAGTTTGACTCCACCCCTTTGTGAGACTTGTAACCAAACAGCTGAGCCATAACTTTATGACAATGTCCACAAGTAGAATATCCCTCGAAGACTCTGACACGTTCCTGTACATGTCACCCACACACTAATTCACGACACGTGACGAGCCATGTAATCATCTCATCCCTGAAGCCTCGGGGAAGGACCTTATTAAATAATTTCCGAGTCCTCGGGTTGTCTCCTTATTGACGCCAGTTCTTCCCGTTCTTGGTTGGGCAGGGCAGGGCAGATAGACCTGCATCCTTGAAGACGGGCAAGATGTGGCTGAAGCTATTCCTCCTCCTGCTCTACTTCCTCATCCTCTTTGTCCTGGCGAGGTTCTTTGAGACCATCGTATGGTATGAGACGGGTATTTTCGCCAGCCAGCTCGTGGACCCGGTGACTTTAAGCTTTCACCAGCTGAAGACCATCCTGGAAGGTCGGGGACTGGGCTACTCGGGGCTCCCGGAGAAGAGAGATGTCCGGGAGCTGGTGGAAAAATCAGGTATCGGAGCCGAAAATGTTATTACTTATTGTGTTATATAGTATCACTATGTAGCATATACTTTACTGCACCTTCTATTATCTATCTATCTACTCCTTATGTGATTGGACTGTACTAATCTTCTAGCTGGCAGCGGGGGGGCTACTGGTGTTCCCCTCAGTGAGCGCCATATTTGACCGGACCTGAATTTTTAAGGGTAATTTGACCAGTGTTGGGGGAGAAAGTGAATAATATGGCCGGGACAGTAATGGCTGGAGCTTCTTGTTGCAGGTTGAAGATAAGCTGATATAGTGTCATACACTAGATATAAGTGGCTGATGCAGCAGAGGGAGGGGAGTAGTGTAGCTGACATGATAAGGAAAACTGTATCTGCTGCAGTATCAGGAGGAATACCCTGCGCCCGGCGTCATCAAGAACACTCGCTGCCTGGTGCAGTCTATGGAGGGAAAGCCCTTGCCTGGAGCAGTGTGGGTAACTACAATCCCTTCCATGGCACAGTGTGGGCAACAACAACAAAAACCCATGCCTTCCCAATATATTTAGGGAAACCACTGCCGGACACTGTATAGGAAAGGGAAGTCCCCTGCCTTGTGCCGTGCTGTGTCAAGAAGGTAAACTCCCTGTCTGGCACTGTATGGGTAAGGGAAGCCGAGCTTAGTGCCTGCGCATGGGGAAGGGAGGGCGAAGCGGCGCTGCGTGGTGAAGGCGGGTGAAGCGGCGCTGCCTGCCTCTGCGTGGTGAAGGCGGGTGAAGCGGCACTGCCTGCCTCTGCGTGGTGAAGGCGGGTGAAGCGGCGCTGCCTGCCTCTGCGTGGGGAAGGGGGGCGAAGCGGCGCTGCCTGCCTCTGCGTGGTGAAGGCGGGTGAAGCGGCACTGCCTGCCTCTGCGTGGTGAAGGCGGGTGAAGCGGCGCTGCCTGCCTCTGCGTGGGGAAGGGGGGGGGGGGGGCGAAGCGGCGCCATGTGGTGACAAGCACGTGGTGAAGCGGTGCCGCCTGGCCTATACATTAGGGGGCTAGACACATTGTGGAGGTAAGGGCCACCGTTTGGGGTGGAAGGGTTACATGCAAGCCCTTTATCCTGCTGTTTTTGGAGTACCCATAGCCTAAAGCCTTGTGTATTTCTAGAGCCTGCAGTTGCTGCACTTCCTGAGCCCGGCCCTGCAGGATCTCACGGTTATCAGTTATTCCTGCAGATCTCTCTGGTATCCCTGGCCTGCTATTACTCACAGGTATCTTCCACCCACCCAAATTATTAGCAGAGAACAGGACGGCGCTGCCAACAGCTAGTGATGGCGGAGGCTGGAGACATATTGGTGAGAGGGAAGGGACACAGACGTGCACTGGTGAGGGCGCACCTCTCTTATGGAGAGCAGGTATCTCAGGGAGTGGGCATTCTGCCTCTGTTCCTTAATGTGATTAACAAAGGTTATAATGAGATATTTGCCCAGTCTTGGCCTGCTGAGCAGGGGAGCCCCGGAGCTAGGAGGCCCCCGGCTAATTCATATGTTCCATCATCATTTATGTTTAATATTTTACCTATTGCTATCTTTCCTATATATGATAATACATTCAAGTGTGATAATGTTTCTATTGTGACTGTTTATTAGGAGATCTTATGGAAGGAGAGCTGTACTCTGCCTTAAAGGAAGAAGAGGCCTCCGAGGCCGGGTCCAGCACCAACTTCAGTGGAGAAATGCACTTTTATGAGCTGGTGGAGGACACAAAGGATGGCATCTGGCTGGTGCAGGTAACTAGTTTTTAGTCTGCATGCTTAATAGCATTAAAGAAAATCTACCTCCTTCCTTCTAAAAGCAACTTTTAAAATTATGCTAATAAGTCTCAATGGCTCTGGGGAGGTGTTACCCGAGCTCCACCATGCTGTAGCTTCACAGACTATTACACTGTGCAGAAACCCTTACACATCCCACTGTGTGATATTACATGAGGCAGAGGGAGAGGGGAGTACTTAGCAAGCAGGGGGTAGGGTGAGACAGTGTAGCACCCACCAGAGCCCTTCGGGCACATTAGCATAATTTATTCTAAAAATCCTGAAGGTTTACGGTGGGTGTTTTTCAGTGATTCCACTTCACAGACTGTTAAAATGAGTACAGTTTGCATTAGTTTTGATAAATGTTCTATGTGTAGTGTGCAATGTGCGACAGACGTTCTTCATGAATCTGGCGCCCCCTGCACTTCTCTGGCAGAATGCACCATTTTTTTTTCATGCTTTAGGACGGTGGCGCACGTCGGCCAGAATTGTGGCACACAATCCAGCTGTGCACCGGAACGCCCCTTTTTTTTCTGTCTTGTCGGACACAGTGCGACAAACATGTGCAAGCAATTTGCACATTCTATATAGTACAAAGTTGCACACTAAAAAAATGGTGCAAACACTTTAATAAATATGGTCCAGTATTATTATGGGGTTTGCCAAAATACAGGCAGTCCCCGGGTTACATACAAGATAGGGTCTGCAGGTTTGTTCTTAAGTTGAATTTGTATGTAAGTCGGAACTGTATATTTTATCATTGTAATCCCAGACAGAACTTTTTTGGTCTCTGTGACAATTATATTTTAAAAATGTTGGGTTGTCATAAGAACCAGGAGTAACAATAAAGCTTCATTACAGACGCCTGTGATAACTGTTACAGCTGATTATTGTAGCCTAGGACTAAAGAACAATAAATTACCAATATCCAGAGGTCCGTTTGTAACTAGGGGTCGTCTGTAAGTTGAGTGTTCTTAAGTAGGGGACCGTCTGTACTGCCTTTTTTTATATCTGTCCTATTTGTATATCTTGGTGTTGTAGATAGGGTCTCATAGTCAGAGCCACTTTTTATTAGACTAGTCCTGGAATAATCTTCCTGCCCATATGTTATATGACTGACCAGTTGTAACAGCAGTAGATTAAGGCAAACTCTGCAACTGGTTTAGGGTTTAACCCAAGACTTTGAGTCTCCTTTTTTTGTTTTCACCATTTAACTACCTTACGGTGTTCGGACTCCATATCCAAAGGATCACAAAGTAGCTCAGAGTAATAATTCTGACTTTCGTGGCCGCTGGTTCAAGTTGGTCTTGGGGCACCAAGAGGTTGTCAGAGGAATAGTCGTAGACAGGCTGAGGTCAGGGCTGGCAGATACTATTGGACCATGCAAGGTTATATCAATACTGAACATAGCTATAGAGTTATTGTGCGGATGTAGTAAAGCATAAAAGAATAGCTATACTGTAAGTTTCTTTTTTCAAAGAAATTACCGGAGCTGTTTGAGGTCACTGATTGGCCTTGCGGGTCTTATAACCCTTGACACTTCTTTCTGGTAACGGGAGCTAGGCCAGGGTAACTGAACTTTCTATGTTTCCTTTACGGTCGTTTTGAGGCCCATGATCTATGGCACCTGGTCACAGTGCGCTGTGACCGAGACGGGCGGCTGCCCGCAAAATATGGGACATATCTCCTTATGGGGCGGCTGCTAAGCTTTTTATGGAGGGGGAGGTGTGAGAAGAGCTATGCCTGGGTTACAGCACAGACAAGATCACGTACATGTGCAAGGGGCCTTGTTCCTTGGAAATTCTTAGATACATAAGGGAAACTGCCTACAGCGCTCACTGCAGGACAAAGCTGGTATTACACTTTGCCTATTAAAACAAACAGGCTGTCCTGTAGTTTCTGGTCATGAGTCCTCCAGTGTGAAAATGACTCTTTTGCTCTGTCTAATAGAGGTAGAGTCAGATGAATGACCCCATAATAATTTCTTTATGGTGTGACGAGCCCTTTAATTCGTATGTGTATAAAGTAAAGCCCGGGATGGGAATGGTTGATGTTTTCACAGCTTAACCAATGTCACAGCTGTAATTCACAAACTTGTTTGTCTGCATTGTCTTTAGATGTGACTGATATTTGCTTCTCAGAATTGTTTCTGGGTGAAAGGTTCTGTGTACGCGCCTAGCACCCTGCTGTCCTGTACACCATAGATCGGGGGGGGGGGGAATCAATGCTTATTAATGTTATCTCTGTCTATAAACCAGATGGCGGGCAAAAAAAGTAAAATTGCAAGCAGTCCCTAGATTGCATACAAGATAGGATCTGTAGGTTTCTATTTTAGTTGATTTTGGTATATTTTATAGTTGTAGCTCTTCAAAATTTTGGGCTCTCACTGGACCAAGGATTATCCATAAAGCTTCATTACAGACACCTTACAGCTGATCATTGCAGTCTGGGACTATAGTAACATCCAGAGAGCTCCGCCAGAGGTCACAGGGGGCAGAGAGGTCTGTCTTTAAGTAGGGGTCATCTGTAAGTCGGGTGTCCTTAAGTCCGCCTTTGAAAGGGGTTTCAGACTTGCATTACTTGTGAGCGGAATGATCACTGTGTATTGCATTTTTTTTAATATTATTCCTCTTTAATCCTATTAACTTTTTTAGGCAGAAGTACAAAAAGATCCAAGTACTGTAAATTACATGTAAGGTATCACTACAACCATAAACCTAAAGACTTGTACAAAAATTGATATGCCATATTTTTTGGACTATAAGATGCACCTCAGAATTTTTTTTTTAACAAATATATATTTCAGAGCAATTAAAATTCCCTGCTGGTCACACACAAGAACTTCTCTGCTATAACCACATACACACACATACGCTTCTCTGTTACATCCATTCACTCACACGCACACAAGGCTCTGTTACAACCGTTCACTCACACGCACACACGCTGCTCTGTTACATCCGTTCACGCACACGCGCTGCTCTGTTACATCCGTTCACGCACACGCGCTGCTCTGTTACATCCGTTCACGCACACGCGCTGCTCTGTTACATCCGTTCACGCACACGCGCTGCTCTGTTACATCCGTTTACGCACACGCGCTGCTCTGTTACATCCGTTCACGCACACGCGCTGCTCTGTTACATCCGTTCACGCACACGCGCTGCTCTGTTACATCCGTTCACGCACACGCACACACGCTGCTCTGTTACATCCCTTCACTCGTACATGCAAAAATGGTTGAAGTAGACCATAATAAGCCTTAATTTTTCCAGCTGTAAAATATTGAAAATACTACTGTGACTGATATTCCCATATTTTTGGAACTCCCATAGAAATGATTGCACATTCCTGGCCACATCTCCAATAACCACAAACACGGGGGTCCGTGAAAAACGCAAAGGAAATTATTTTTAGCTCATAATGGATGCAATGACAAGGTGAATACATCCCATAAGGTCTCTGAGACTCGCCTCAAGTTATTATTACAATGGGGAGCAGTAATTGTTTAGATTGTGAGCCCCATTGGGGACAGGGACCAATTTGACATTCTGTGTGCAGCGCTGCGTAATCTGTGTGCGCTATATAAATAAAGAATTATTATTAATTGGGAAGGTAAAATTAATGAGCGCACGTGCTCCAGGAGATCAATGTGTAGTTTCGTGTGGGAAATAAATGTAATGTATTGCTTTTGTTTCATTTTGCTTGTAGGTGGTGGCAAACGACAGGAGTCCTCTTGTAAGTAAAGTCCATTGGGAGAAGATGGTGAAAAAAGTCACCAAATTCGGCATTCGGACGGGAACATTTAATTGTTCTAGTGATCCCAGGCGAGTGTGCGTTATGGAAATTCTTTATACCTTTTATTTTTTTCCTTCTTTTACAGGGATACAAACCTTTAAAATATCACCCCTGCTACTAATGCAGATTCCCATATCCTCACGGGGAGACTTCTCACCTGCAAAATAACACAAAATAAGATTCTTCCTCTATTACACGGATTCTAGGAAGGCAGCGAGCCCCAATAGAAATGTATCTTTTATTATCTCTACAGTATTTAAAAAAAAAAAAAATTGTATCAAAAAATATCAAAGCCTTTATTAACGGGTAATGTTATGTCTAAGGGAATCAACCATCAAAATCCATCCTGATAAACCAGGGGCATTACTCGTAGATCCAGGCATCGGGACTGTGGGAATCTTATATGTGTTATCCATGGCCTCCTATCTTCTAAAATCGATTTTCAAAATTATATTAACCCCCTTCACGACTGCCATACGGCCACATACGTCCTATTTGCACACACCCCATGCAGAAAGGACGTTTATAAACATCTTGACAATGACCAGCTTCAAACCGCCATATCTCCTAAACCCCTGAACCCACATCGAAACATAGGGGGAGATTTATCATCAAGTGTCTGAGGTAAAAATGTTCTAGTGGCTCATGGAAACCAATCAGAGCTCAGCTTTAATTTTATAAACCGCTGTGGGAAAATGAAAGCTGATCCCTGATTGGTTGCCTGTGATAAATATCCCCTACAATGTATATGTCATTTTAAACAGGAGAATCTCCCCACTTTGATATTCTAATATTAATATTATTAATATTGATTGTGTATGGAAGGGCACTGGGGGGGATTTTACCAGTGCTCCTCTGGGTTCACAGGCTGTCACACTGTCTCTCCTATCCTCCCTCAGCATTTCCGCCTCCCTAAGCCTGCTTTAATCTCACACAGTGGGAGGGGGAAGTACTCCTCCACAGTGTAACAGCCTTTGAAGCTACAGCTTAGAGGGTCTTTGGCTATGTCCCCCAGAACCCATCTGGCTCATAAGTATAATGTTAAAAGTTTATTCTAGTAGGAAGGAGGCCATGGATAACACATATAAGAAGATTCCCACAGTCCCGGTGCCTGGATCTATGAGTAATGTCCCTGGTTTATCAGGATGGTAGATTTCCTTTGAGATTGTACTCCTCTGATTTTGATTTGTGGGTTCCCTTTAGGTTTCTTTCATTTTTGAGTGCAGCACGTAGCACTTGCCTTTCAAATGACAGAAACCTTAATGAACCACATTATGTCTCTTTTCGGCTATTTGTAGCGCTTTTATCTACAGAAAGTGGCAGTGGGGCCCAAGCCTTAATATTCTGCCAACAATACTCTGGGAACTTTACTTCTTAGAAGGTGATGGGGGAGCTGCTGCATGTAGCAACCAAACCAGGTCCATCTATTGGTCCTGGTCATATAGAGAAAAAAGGCAGAAAATACATATTAAAGGGAATCTAAACGAACTGCAGTGGTTAGAAATATTCTTTGTTATTGCCTCTCTATTATTTTTACGCCTCTGAAGCCAGATGCAAATGACACGAAGACAAAGTCCTGCTGAGAGGCTGCAGGGGGAGGCATCACTTCACTTGCTCCTTCTGGTGTCATTTTAAGGATTATAACTCAGCTTTCTAAGCACATCAGGATTGTGGCTCTGTGAGCTACCGGACTGGAGATAAAGACAGTTAAAGGCATTATAAAGAATTGGATCTTGGACTGCAACTCATAAATTCCCAACTTTGTCTATCACCGCCCTTATCTCTGGTCCTGTAGTTTTACACATCCACAATCCTGAGATTTGTGAATGCTCCCAAAATTATTCCAGAAGCTTGGGTACCAAGAAAAATATCTTATGCCACTTTACCTCTCATAGTGACTCCTTTTATCTCCTTTGCATGTGGCTTTGGAGATTTGGTTTGTTCTGAAGGGTATCCAGAGTTCTCATCTCTTTCCATAATGAACACCTGCATGCATGGCCGAACCATCGTGCAGATACCCATCCTGCCCACTAGGCCAACTTGATTTTCTCCATTTTTTTTTTTGCAGTGAACTCCACTTGGAGTAATTTTTTTTTTTTTTTTTTTTGCAATTCTTACACTGTGATCCATATACTAGACTTTGTGTCTTTGTTACTATTTCCAGGTATTGCAGAAAGAGAGGATGGATAAGGTCAACCCTCATTATGTCTGTTCCCCAAACCAACACCTCCAAGGGAAAAGTCATGCTTAAAGAGTACAGCGGACGTAAAATCGAGACGGAGCACATCTTCAAGTGGATCACTGCCCATGCCGCTTCACGCATCAAGACCATTTATGACTCGGAACATCTAAAAGAGGAGTGGGACCGAAGCGACCAGTATGAGGTCAAGCTCTACTTATTTGCAAATCTTGATCAGCCTCCGGCTTTCTTTTCTGCTCTGAGTGTAAAGTTTACGGGAAGAGTAGAGTTCATATTCGTCAATGTCGGAAACTGGGACAACTCAAGTTATATAGAGGAGATCGGTATATCAAGAACACCATCTTACGTTTTGAAAACCCCAGAGGGGATCTATAAATATGGGAATAACACAGGGGAATATGTCTCCCTAAGAGCCATGGATTCCTTTCTGCGCACATTACAACCAGAAGTCAATGACTTGTTTGTCCTCAGTCTGGTTCTGGTGAACCTCATGGCTTGGATGGACTTATTCATCACTCAAGGAGCCACCATCAAACGATTTGTGGTTCTGATCAGCACTTTAGGGACATACAATTCCTTGCTCATTATTTCTTGGTTACCAGTTTTGGGTTTCCTCCAGCTACCTTACCTTGATAGCTTTTATGAGTACAGTCTGAAACTTCTTAGGTACTCGAACACCACCACTTTAGCTTCTTGGGTAAGAGCCGACTGGATGTTCTATTCTTCACACCCCGCTCTTTTTCTTGGTACTTATCTTGGTCATGGGTTACTCATTGACTACTTTGAAAAGAAGAGGAGAAGCAATAACAACATCGACGAAGCCAATGCAAACAATCTCGAGTGGTTGTCCAGCCTTTGGGACTGGTACACCAGTTACCTCTTCCACCCGATTGCTTCTTTTCACCACTTTCCGCACAACTCTGATTGGGACGAAGATCCTGAACTTTTCCTCGAGCGCTTGGCCTTTCCAGATTTATGGCTTCATCCTCTTATTCCCACAGATTACATCAAAAATCTACCAACCTGGCAATTTCAATGTCACGGTCATCATCAAGAAGACCTGTCGGAAAGTTCACAAGAAAGTGAGAGTGACTCTGAATCTGAACATTGTAGATGCTCACATTGTCAATCGTTTAGTGGGACAGGATGGCCGGTGGTAGAATGTCATGACCAGAGTTGCTCATGTGAAGAGGCACAAGGTGGTCCATGTGGAAGTAGAGTTGGGTTCACCACAAAGGACAACTTAGAACCAGACTGGTCTACATGGCCAGAAAACATGTTGCACTGTACAGAATGCGTTGTTTGCCTGGAAAACTTTGAAAATCGGTCTCTACTTATGGGTCTACCGTGTGGTCATGTGTTTCACCAAAATTGCATCGTCATGTGGTTGGCAGGAGGTAGACATTGCTGCCCGGTTTGTCGATGGGTGTCCTACAAAAAGAAACATTTCACGCAACAGTCGTCTATGTCAAGTCCTGCCCACTCTTAGCATCTTCCTTCCTTCCTGGCCTGTACCTGCTTGTACCTGTGGTTTGATGTCATGTTTTCAGTCTTTGTACGGTGAACTAATGCACACTATGTTACTGTCATGATTAATTTTCTTGCCTTGCGTGTTAAGTGTAAATGCCTAAGTAAGCACCGGGGGGGGGGGGGGAATAATATTTTTATGATTTTCACAAATTATATTCCTATTTCAGTGTATTTTTCAACAAAAAAAAAGAGAATTGTCTGCCAAATCATAGACCGCTTTTGACCGCTTTCATTTCTACCATCCTGACTCAGTGTTTCATACGTTTGTGAAGGTACATAATGAAAGTCTGAAGTGTTATGATTTTTTTTTTCCTTTTTAATAAAAGTATAAATCAGTTTTCTGCTTGGTGAACAAAGCGCAAAAAGCTTCATATCTTATGTTGGTTGTAATATTTATTTTCTTACATTGTACGTTTTTGCTTTTTTGGATTTTATTACCATCTGTAATCTTCAAGGACCTTGGAGGAGGAATGCGGTCAGATCCAGGACTTTAGAGGAGGTACATGGTCGCTGTTTGGACTGGGATGGATCATAACTCCATAACTGACATGTGGAATTCTTGGGTTTAAAGGGGTATTCCAGGAATAAGCATAATTCATATGCAAATGGATACTCAAAATATAAGCTAATGTGTAATTAGTTGTTATTTAAAATTTAGCTCCACTTAGCAGAAAATGCTGGTGACATAGACTGTAATGAAGAATTAAAATGCTACTGGCCCTTTAATCAGTCCGTTAATTTCCTCCGCGCGGTCCGTCGCAGAACAGAAGATGGCCGCTGGTCACATGTCCACATCACATGTCCTGCCCTTGCCTGGGCAGGTCACATGTCCACATCACATGTCCTGCCCTTGCCTGGGCAGGTCATGTGATCACCACTATGTTTGGCTGTAGTCGGTTGGTTGCAGTGCATCCAGTATGGCCTGTGTTGTGGTGATGGCAGTTACACATCATTACTATGGTAACAGAGCAAGAAAACCTGTTACATCATCACTGGGAGCAGAGCATAAGAGGGAGGAGGAGGAGTTACTGAGAACTAAAGGATCATGGAACTTGTAGTTTCCAGTTAGTGGCCATCTTAGTGATAACTCCACCTACTTTAGAGGGCCATAAATTTTGTAAATCATAAAATCAAACTATTTAAGCTCCGTTTTGTGACTAATGACATTAAGTATGGTTGTATTCATTTATTTATATCATCATGGGTTTTTGTGTCAGACATTCATATTCCCAGAATACCCCTTTAATGATTCTTTGTCTGCTAAAAAAAAGTTGAGAACATGCTAATAAGTTTTCCTGCCTGGGATAAGGAAAATCGTGGCTCTTTTTGTTACCATGTCATCAAGCAGGACCTTAAGGAAGCCTCGTGAAATGAGGCCGGATTAAAACCAAACCAGTATTTTTATTCCAGAAGGAACAGATTCCCAACTGTAGACAGAAATGTTCCAACCTGGTTGGGTCTCCTCAGTACAGCGTAAAGAACCGGTTTGGCTGAGTGAGAAGCTTGCGGTTAGGGTTGGGAAATGAGAGTTCTCCTTTTGGAGACTACCAATTAATTCTGCATTGTGTCATAAGGCTTCCTGAAGGTCATGCTTGATGTCAAGGGAGCTGCCTAGATCCATCGCTATCACCCGCGGTCGGTGCTTGCACCGATCGCGGGTGTTAACCTGTTCCCTGCCGCCGGCAAAGTTGCCAGCGGCACTGAAAGCATGTTACCTGCGATCGTCGCTCCCCCGAACATCGATTGCCATGGTAGCCTCAGGTCTTCGTTTGACCCGAGGCCGCAAGGCTTCTGCCTATCCATTACAATGAGCCAGTGGCATTGTACATTTGTACTTTTTACATGACATAAAAAATGTAATGAAAAATGATCAAAATGTTGCACAGTCCTCAAAATGGTAGCGATGAAAATGTTGGCTCATTTTGCAAAAAAAAAAATGACACCTCCCCCAGCTCCGTGCACCAAAGTATGAAAAAGTTATTAGCGTCGGGAGATGGTGAAAATGTTTTTTTTTTCTTTTTTGTACACAATTTTTGAAAATGTATTAAAATGCAATAAAACCTGTATAAATTTGGTATCACCGCGATCGCACCGAACCAAAGAATAAAGTAGAGGTGTTAATTGGAGCACAGAAGGAAAGTTGTAAATACTGAGCCCAAAGGGCATATGGGGTTTTTTTTTTTTTCTTTTCAATTTTTCCACATTTGGAATTTTTTTCCAGCTTCCCACTACATGGCAGGGAATAATAAATAACATCACAGGAAAGTAAAATTTGTTACACACAAAATAAACCCTCACACAGCTCTGTACACGGAAAAATGAAAAAGTTATGGATTTTTGAAGATGGAGAGCGAGAAATGAGCGAAGGGTTAAGGACGCATCCATTTTGGAGCTTAAGGCTCAGTCCCATTTTTTGGATTTTGACCTGCGTCTCTTTATATGGTTATAACTTTTGAACACTGCTACTTAAAAAGAAAAAATTATGCATTTTTTGAAAAATTTGCCATTTTCGAAATTCTAAATCATTGCGTTTTCAGGCAGATAGATTTACCGCCTAAATAAGTTGCAGAATAACATTTCCCATTTGTCTACTTTACATTTTCATCATTTTTGAAATGTCTGGATAATTTATTTTGATGTCACGCGGCTTACAAATAGATTATCGATTTTCCGTATTTTCAGAATTGACTATTTTGGGGATAAATACTGTTTTGAATGAAATTTTACATATTTGGGATTAACACCCCCCCCCCCCCCCAATATAACCAACCCATTTTTACATCTGCACCCCTCAAGCTATCAGAAACAGCTTTTAGGAAGATTGTTAACCCCTTCATAGTAATTGAATCAAAATGGCGGTGAAATTTAGAATGGTCAAATTTTGTCGGTTATATGTTCATTTAGCCCTAAAATTTACACATTTCAAAAAAAGAGAAAACCCACCGTACAATTTCTTCTGCAATTTCTCCCGAGTGCAGAGACCCCCCACATGTGGCCGTTACTTGTTTTATGGGCACACGGTGAGGTGCAGAAGGGAAGGAGTGCCCTGCAGCTGCCAGGATTTTAGTTTCCTCATTGGCCCCTTTTGTAGGCTACAACATTTTTGCTTTTTCCTTATTGGGGCCATGTGACGGCATTTTTTATTTTTTTCGGACGAGATGCTTTTTCCAGTGTTACCCTTTTTTGGTTGGTATCCCCTATTGTTGAAAGTTTAGGAACTTTTTTGAGGTCAGGAGTAGAAAAGCATCAATTCCGTATTAGATTTTTTTACTTGGTTTTTTTTTCTTGTTCACCGTATAGCCCAAAAATCATGTTATCTTTTATTCTATGGGTCGATACGATTACGGGGATACCAGACATGAATATTTTTTCTTATGTTTTTCTAAATTTGCCAAATAAAACCCTAATGTGGGGAAAAATCTATTATTTTTGCATCGCCGTCTTCCAAGTGGCATAACATTTTTACTTTTTTGGCTGAGCTGGTTGATGACCTGTTTATTTGCGGGACATGTTGTACTTTGCAACAATATCATTCTAGAGTACATACCGTATATACTCGAGTATAAGCCGAGACCCCTAATTTTACCACAAAAAAATGGGAAAACCTATTGACTCCAGTATAAGCCGAGGGTGTAGTATACAGCCAGCTAGCCCCCTGTAGTATACAGCCTGTCCCAAGTAGTATACAATCAGCCTGCCCCGATGAAGTATACAGCCTGCCCCGATGAAGTATACAGCCTGCCCCCATAAAGTATACAGCCTGCCCCCATGAAGTATACAGCCTGCCCCCATGAAGTATACAGCCTGCCCCCATGAAGTATACAGCCTGCCCCCATGAAGTATACAGCCTGCCCCAAAAAGTATACAGCCTGCCCCAAAAAGTATACAGCCTGCCCTCAGTATAATAAAAAAATAAACTTAATACTCACCCTCCGACGATACTCACCTTTGATTTGAAGTGGCGGCTCCCGGTCCTCGGCGGCGGCTCCTGGTCCTGGGCGGCGGCTCCCGGTCCGCGGCGGCAGCTCCCGATCCATTGTGGCGGCTTCTCTCTTCGATCTTCACGTGCCGGCAGTCGCATCCATGCGACTTGCCAGCGGGCGCACAGTGCGATGCGACACCGCTACATCATATTGTGCGCCCGCCGGCAAGTCGCATAGACGCGACTGCCGGCACTTGAAGATCGAAGAGAGAAGCCGCCGCAGAGGATCGGGAGCTGCCGCCGAGGACCAGGAGCCGCCGCCGAGGACCGGGAGCCGGAGGGTGAGTATTAATTTTTTTTTTTTTTAATTAACTCGTGTATAAGCCGAGATTAGGTTTTTCAGCACATTTTTTGTGCTGAAAAACTCGGCTTATACACGAGTATATACGGTATGTTTTGTTGATCACTTTTTATTGCATTTTTTGTGGGATTCAATTGGTAAAAATCATAATTTTTGGTGGGTTTTGAATGTTTTTTTTTTTTTTTTTACGGCGTTCATCGTACGGGTTCAATAATTATTTAATTTTATTCTACAGATTGTTACGGACGCGGTGATACTATAAATATGGGGTTTGTGTTATGATTTAGACTTTTTTTGCGTTATATGTCTCTTTATATGTTTTGGGGCTTATGGGCATTTTTATTGCTTTATAAACTTATTTTTTATCGAATAACATTTCTTTTTTTACTTTTTTTTACTACTTCCACCATGGGACATATTGATGTATTGCAGGGTATTAGCAGTGTCAGCCTATGGACATGCATAGGCTGACACTGTGCCTATAAGATGACATCACAGACAACATCTTATAGGCAGTTTTTACTTGCAACTCTGGGGTCCTGATCGGACCCCAGTGCTGCCATAGCAACGATCGGCGCCCCCGAAAATGGCGGAGGGGGGGCAGATCGTGTTGGAAAGACCCCCAAAGTCATGTTAAATGCTGCGGTCGCGCTAACCGTGGAATTTAACGGGTTAAACACCCGCGATCAGAGACCACTCCGACCGCAGGTGTTACTCGGGGATGTCAGCGGTAGATTACCACTGACGTTCCACGACCCCCGATGCCGGCTTGGCTATGGTGCAGAGCCGAACCAGAGCCGTAGCTCTACTCCGCGCTAATCGCAGGACCCAGCGCCATAGAGTGGTTAAAAGGAACCTGTCACCACAGAGCACTCAACCAAAGGGATTGGGTGTTTTACTGGCAGCCTTGCAGAAACCAAGAGTCATATCCAAAATAAGTCAAATATGTTAATTTGCATATTAGAAAAACAGCTGAAATTATGGTACAGTGCAGGAGAAAGGAAAAGACACAGCATATACAGAAGTAGTTTTCATCTAGTTTTCATACCACTGTGCTGACCCAACCCACTTTTGGAATTGTGAGCATTCAAGACCTGTTCACATGGTTCGGTGCTTGTGGGGTGTTGGGGCCCAGAGCCACATGGCCTTAGCCTGTAAGTATGATTACTGGTGGGCTGCTTGGTCTTAGTCCCTAATGTTGTTGTTTTACAGTGGGTACACTCTGCAGCTGAACCGATTAGTGTAGGAACCCACACAGCCTACGTGACGCCTAATACCACTGCTGCCTCCTCCTCCGTAGAGCACAACTGGTGCATCCTCTCTCTCTCAGGAAGAAACGAACTGTCAGTCATGGATAGACATTGTAACTGCACCATTTCCCATAATACACTAATATGCTAATTTGTATAGAAATAGAAATTGATCCACATGTGGTCCACAGATTTGATACAGGTGATACAGGATTTGATACATTGTGATACAGGTCTCCTCACCATCAAGGCGATATGTTTACACCCAGAAGCTGACCAATCTCGGTAAAAATCTACAATCTTCAAGAGCAGCGGTTCTCAACCTTTGGGTCGGGAATCCTTTGGGGGTTTGAACAAACATTTCACATATTTCTTATGGTCTTATAGAAAAAGACACCGCCCACCTATTGAATAATTAAATATACACTTGAATGGGAAAGCGGTGCTATACAGTTTTGCTGTTCTTACACTGGAGAGCAACAAGCCACAGAATACCGGAGAGTCTATGGGAGCACGTAAGTACGTTTCACCACTGGCTGCTGTGGGACATCACTGTGACTGCTGGCCACTGGGGAGTTGCCTGTGACTGCTAACTACTGGGTGCATCAATGTAACTGCTGGCTACGTGGTGTATGACTATTGGCTAGTGACATCCCTGTGAATGTTAGCCACTGGGGAGTTCCATGGGATCACTGTGTCTACAGTTACAATTCATAACAGTGGAAAAATTACAGTTGTGCAGTAGCAATAAAAATGATTTTATGGTTGGGGGTCACCACAAGGGGTTCATAACTCTGTTTCGAAATGGAATTATTGTTAGTGCTAACTACACAGAAAAGTTGAGTACAGATGTACAGTAAAACTTTTGTCCACAGTGAATGACAGCTCACATCATGTCTGCTGTTGTCCTGTGGGAATTTATTAAGACTGGTGCACTACTGATGCACACCATACTGTCACACGAAACTTGTTTTGGCCTAATCCAGGAGCACTAAAGTTGTCTTTACTCATGTTCTGTAATGCATCCATGCTTTACCCAAGCAGAAGGCTTCATAGCTCAGGGGTTAGAGCACTGGTCTTGTAAACCAGGGGTCGTGAGTTCAAATCTCACTGGGGCCTAACTTATTTATCCAGGCTAACTTGACTTTCTTGCTTCTGGACAGAGTTTTCTGGGACCTTTAAGACCCAGAGTCCTCTGAAGATTCTTCTTTTCAACCCTGTGAATAGGAAGCCAAGAAGCTCCACCACAGAAGTGCTTCATGGGTGCATGTGGATATTCTTGTGGTTTTTCTATCCTTGAGGAAAAACATTCATCCTTGCCGTGAGTCTTTGAGCAATGAAATGTGGGATACTTAGACCACAACATGGGTCAGGATGGCTGAGCGGTCTAAGGCACTGCGTTCAGGTCACAGTCTCTCCTGGAGGCGTGGGTTCGAGTCCCACTTCTGACAGCAAAACTTTTCCTGGAAATGACGGCTTTATCATGGCAGCCACTGCCAAATGTGTACACCTGTAATAGACAAAAGGGTAACTTCAGTCACTCTTTTTGCTTTTTTGCTAGACCAAACGTGTCCTTCAAACTCTCGAATCCACACATCTTGATGAATAGGATATGCAATCAAGGCTTACACATAGTCTTTGTTTGCCACCTGTCTCCGATCTCAGATGATGGCTTTATGGGACTATGAAAACTTAGACTTTTAAGCCATTCCTGTCATCATTGAAAGAGTTCAACAAGACAGCGATAAAATTATGATCAGGAGCATCACATATTTCTGTGGCCTCAAGCTTTTGGCCTCAAATCCCACATCTAAAATGCCAAGTTTTCTCAAAAGTTAACTGTTTTCTTTACTCACGTTTCAAAACGCATCCAATCTTTACCCAAGCAGAAGGCTTCATAGCTCAGGGGTTAGAGCACTGGTCTTGTAAACCAGGGGTCGTGAGTTCAAATCTCACTGGGGCCTAACTTATTTATCCAGGCTAATTTGACTTTCTTGCTTCTGGACAGAGTTTTCTGGGACCTTTAAGACCCAGAGTCCTCTGAAGATTCTTCTTTTCAACCCTGTGAATAGGAAGCCAAGAAGCTCCACCACAGAAGTGCTTCATCGGTGCATGTGGTTATTCTTGTGGTTTTTCTATCCTTGAGGAAAAACATTCACCCTTGCCGTGAGTCTTTGAGCAACGAAATTTGGGATACTTAGCCCACAACACGGGTCAGGATGGCCGAGCGGTCTAAGGCGCTGCGTTCAGGGCGCAGTCTCCCCTGGAGGCGTGGGTTTGAATCCCACTTCTGACAGCAAAACTTTTCCTGGAAATGACAGCTTTATCATGGCAGCCACTGCCAAATGTGTACACCTGTAATAGACAAAAGGGTAACTTCAGTCACTCTTTTTTGCTAGACCAAACGTGTCCTTCAAACTCTCGAATCCACACACCTTGATGAATAGGATATGCAATCAATGCGTACACATAGTCTTTGTTTGCCACCTGTCTCCGATCTCAGATGATGGCTTTATGGGACTATGAAAACTTAGACTTTTAAGCCATTCCTGTCATCATTGAAAGAGTTCAACAAGACAGCGATAAAATTATGATCAGGAGCATCACATATTTCTGTGGCCTCAAGCTTTTGGCCTCAAATCCCACATCTAAAATGCCAACTTTTCTCAAAAGTTAACTGTTTTCTTTACTCACGTTTCGAAACGCATCCAAACTTTACCCAAGTAGAAGGCTTCATAGCTCAGGGGTTAGAGCACTGGTCTTGGAAACCAGGGGTCGTGAGTTCAAATCTCACTGAGGCCTAACTTATTTATCCAGGCTAACTTGACTTTATTGCTTTTGGACAGAGTTTTCTGGGACCTTTAAGACCCAGAGTCCTCTGAAGATTCTTCTTTTCAACCCTGTGAATAGGAAGCCAAGAAGCTCCACCACAGAAGTGCTTCATGGGTGCATGTGGATATTCTTGTGGTTTTTCTATCCTTGAGGAAAAACATTCACCCTTGCCGTGAGTCTTTGAGCAACGAAATTTGGGATACTTAGCCCACAACATGGGTCAGGATGGCTGAGCGGTCTAAGGCGCTGCATTCAGGTCGCAGTCTCCCCTGGAAGCGTGGGTTCGAATCCCACTTCTGACAGCAAAACTTTTCCTGGAAATGACGGCTTTATCATGGCAGCCACTGCCAAATGTGTACACCTGTAATAGACAAAAGGGTAACTTCAGTCACTCTTTTTTGCTAGACCAAATGTGTCCTTCAAACTCTCGAATCCACACACCTTGATGAATAGGATATGCAATCAATGCGTACACATAGTCTTTGTTTGCCACCTGTCTCCGATCTCAGATGATGGCTTTATGGGACTATGAAAACTTAGACTTTTAAGCCATTCCTGTCATCATTGAAAGAGTTCAACAAGACAGCGATAAAATTATGATCAGGAGTAGAGATGAGCGAACATACTCGTCCGAGCTTGATGCTCGATCGAGCATTAGCGTACTCGTAACTGCTCGTTGCTCGGACGAGTATTTCGCCCGCTCGAGAAAATGGCAGCTCCCGCCGTTTTGCTTTTTGGCGGCCAGAAACAGAGCCAATCACAAGCCAGGAGACTCTGCACTCCACCCAGCATGACGTGGTACCCTTACACGTCGATAGCAGTGGTTGGCTGGCCAGATCAGGTGACCCTGGGATAGACTAGCCGCTGCCCGCGCTGCTCGGATCATTCTCTGTCTGGATGCCGCTAGGGAGAGAGCTGCTGCTGGTCAGGGAAAGCGTTAGGCTGTTCTATTAGCTTACTGCTCGGCAGGAGTGATTCTACAACAACCCAACAGCCCTTCTTAGGGCTACAATAACGTTATACTTTTTTTTTTTATTTGCTTGTGGCTGGGCTTGCTGGCACTAGTAGTGCAGCTAGTACCATATTGTGAGGAATTAGCAGGGGGACTTGCTACCGTTGTGTTTAGCTCTTAGTGACACACATATCCACCTCAAACACCAAAGTGGGAAAATTTATTAGGGGTTTGATTTCAATTAGGCACAGTCTGCCAGTTTCTTTTTATTTTACGTTTATTTTTTTAATAACTCAGTGTCATCTCATCTTGCATAGTAGTGTGCTTTAATACTTGGCTAGAAAATAGCCATAGGAGAATCCAAACGGCTTACTTACGCCTACAGTAGCGTTATATATATTTGATTTCTGGTTGATCTGCTGGTGGCTGTAGTTGCTGCAGTGCATCTACTAGCAAATTGTGAGCAATTTGGAGTGAGACTTGCGACCACTGTGTTTTGCGCTTAGTGACGCACATATCCATCGCAAAGACCGAAGTGGGAAAATTTATTAGGGCCCGGGGTTGTATTTCAATTAGGCACAGTCTGCCATTTCCTTTTTTATTTTACGTTTATTTTTTTCATAACTCAGCGTCATCTCATCTGGCATAGTAGTGTGCTTTAATACTTGGCTAGAAAATAGCCATAGGAGAATCCAAACGGCTTACTTACGCCTACAGTAGCGTTATATACAGGCGGTCCCCTACTTAAGGACACCCGACTTACAGACAACCCATAGTTACATACAGACCCCTCTGCCCACTGTGACCTCTGGTGAAGCTCTCTGGATGCTTTAAAATAGTCCCAGACTGCAATAATCAGCTTAAAATTGTCTGCAATGAAGCTTTATTGATAATTCTTGGTCCTATTACAGCAAAAAAATTTGAAACTCCAATTGTCACTGGGGCAAAAAAAAAAATTGTCGGGAACTACAATGATAAAATATACAGTTTCGACTTACATACAAATTCAACTTAAGAACAAACCTACAGTCCCTATCTTGTATGTAACCCGGGGACTGCCTGTATATTTGATTTCTGGTTGATCTGCTGGTGGCTGTAGTTGCTGCAGTGCATCTACTAGCAAATTGTGAGCAATTTGGAGTGAGACTTGCGACCACTGTGTTTTGCGCTTAGTGACGCACATATCCATCGCAAAGACCGAAGTGGGAAAATTTATTAGGGCCCGGGGTTGTATTTCAATTAGGCACAGTCTGCCATTTCCTTTTTTATTTTACGTTTATTTTTTTAATAACTCAGTGTCTTCTCATCTGGCATAGCAGTGTGCTTTCATACTTGGCTAGAAAATAGCCATAGCAATAGGATAGCATCGTTTGGTTTTAAAAACTAAAAAACACACAAAAAAAAAAAAAAACACAAAAAAAAGTTAAAAAAAAAATTAAAGTTATAACTCTCATTTTCAAAATGTTTAACCCGAGGGCTAGGGGTAGAGGACGAGGGCGGGGACGTGGGCGTCCAACTACTGCAGGGGTCAGAGGCCGTGGTCCTGGGCGGGGTGAGACACCACCTGCTTATGAGGGAGCAGGGGAACGCCGCAGAGCTACACTCCCTAGGTTCATGTCTGAAGTTACTGGGACTCGTGGTAGAGCACTGTTGAGGCCAGAACAGTGCGAACAGGTGATGTCGTGGATTGCCGACAATGCTTCAAGCAATTTGTCCACCAGTCAGTCTTCCACGCAGTCCACCCATGTCACCGAAATCGGCACTCCTCCAGCTCCTGCACCTCAGCCTCCTCCCCCCCAGTCTGCCCCCTCCCAGCAAAATTTGCCATTTGAACCGGCATACTCTGAGGAACTGTTTTCTGGACCCTTCCCACAGTCACAAACCACTTGTCCGGTTGCTGATGAGCAATTTTCCGATGCCCAGGTTTTCCACCAGTCCCAGTCTGTGGGTGATGATGACCTTGTTGACGTACTGGAAGAAGTGTGTAAAGAGGTGTCCGACGATGAGGAGACACGGTTGTCAGACAGTGGGGAAGTTGTTGTCAGGGCAGGAAGTCCGAGGGGGGAGCAGACTGAGGGATCGGAGGATGATGAGGTGACAGACCCAAGCTGGGTTGAGAGGCCGGGTGAACACAGTGCTTCTGAGACGGAGGAGAGTCCTCGACCAGAACAGGTTGGAAGAGGCAGTGGTGGGGCCAGACGGAGAGGCAGGGCCAGAGCTGGTGCATCAGTGCCAAATGTGTCAACTAGTGAAGCTCCCGTGGCGAGGGCTCCTGCGGCGAGGGCTAGATTTTCAGAAGTCTGGAGGTTCTTTAACCCCTTCGTGTCTATGCCATTTTAGACCTTTAGGACCAGGCCTGATTTTTAAAATTTGCCCTGTGTCATTATAGGAGGTTATAACTTTTTGACACTTTAACATATCCAGGGGATTCTGAGATTGTTTTACCGTCACACATTGTACTTCAAAGTAATATTAAAATTTTGATGATATCTTTTGTGTTAAGTTATGAAAAAAACTTAAATTTGGCAAAAATTTCAAAAAATTCTTCATTTTCATAGTTCAAAATGTTCTGCTTTTCAGGCAGATAGTCATAGCACCCAAGTAACTTTATAACTAACATTTCCCGAATGTCTGCTTTATATCGGCATAGGGTTTTATGCATCTTCTCTCTTTTCTAGGTTGTTAGGAGGTTCAGAATTTTGGGAGCAATTTTTCTCATTTTTATGAAAAACGCCAAAACCCTTATTTAGAGCCACCTGCTCAGCTTTAACTGACTTTGAGAGGCCTAAACAGCAGTAAACCCCCATAAATTATGCCATTTTAGAAACTACACCCCTCAATGTGTAAAAAATCAACTTTAAGAAGTATGTTAACCCTTTAGATGCTTCACAGTGGTTAAAACAAAATGGAGGTCTAATTTACAAGCTGTCATTTTTTTTAGACAATATATTAATTTTGGCCAAAAATTAAACCGTCACAAAGTATTAAATGACAAAAAACTCCACAAAGTTTGATACCCAATGTCTCCCGAGTATGAGGATGCCCCATATGTGTTGGTGACTGCTGTATGGGCGCACGGCCGGGCATAGAACGGAAGGAGGCGCCATTCAGA
This sequence comes from Engystomops pustulosus, assembly GCF_040894005.1. NCBI lineage: Eukaryota > Metazoa > Chordata > Amphibia > Anura > Leptodactylidae > Engystomops > Engystomops pustulosus. Next base: position 275,577,853 of record NC_092411.1, on the reverse strand, counting down.
GCAGATCTGCAATGTCACATTTTACAGGCTATAAAATGTTTATTTTTTTGTAATTTGGACATATGGGGGATTATTTTTTTGTGGATGAGATCCACTTATCAGGTACATCATTTACGGGGGGGCTCAATAGCCAATAATCAGATTTTATTAACTCTTTCTTGGTGATGGTTAAAAAAATCATTAATTCTTGTTTATGGTTTTTAGCGTTTTTTTCCTCGGACGTTCACCGTACCATAAAAATAATGTGTTATCTTTATTCTACCGGTCATCACGATTACGGCGATACCCCATTTACATGCCTTTTTTATGGTTAACTTGTTTTGCAGAATATAGAACTCATTTTGTGAGACATTTACTTGTTTTTGTATCGCCATGTAACAATGGGCAGAACATTTATATTTTTTTGTTTACAGCGCTGGTTTACAGCTTATTTTTTGCGGGACAAGCTGTACTTTTTCTTGGTATCATGTTGGGGTACATTTTACTTTTTGATCACTTTTTATGCACTTTTTATGCGATCAGATGTGAAAATTTAATAATTTTTGTGAGGTTTTTTTGTGTTTTTTTTTACGGCGTTCACCGTACGGGTTCAGTGACCATTTTATTTTATTTGACGGGTTGTTACGGACATTGTGATACCCAATATGTTGTGGTTTTTTTGGTGATTTTCACTTTTTTTATGTTTTATATGATTACTGCATGGGACGGGACTTAAGGGGACTTTTATTCTTTTTAAATAATTTTTTTTTAGTTGCACCTTTTTTTTAAACTTTTTTTTTACTGTTTTATTTTGTCCCAGGGTGGGACATGAACAAGTGATAATTTAATCACTTGTTCATTGTAATATGCTGCAATACTAATGTATTGCAGCATATGACATAGTCAGCCTATGCATTCTGCATAGGCTGACAGCTGCACTGTTAGATCGTGCACAGTGCACGATCCTAGCAGGCAGCTGCCACAGGCAGCCTAGGGGACCTGATCGTGCCTCTAGGTTGCCATGGCAACGACCGGCACCTCCGTGCCCTGCACGGAGGGTGCCGATCGTCGCGCCAATACACCATAGACGCCGCGGTCACTATGACCGCGGCGTCTATAGGGTTAAACAGTCGGGATCGCGATAGTCGCGATCCTGGCTGGTACTGCGGGATCCCAGCTACCGCGTACCGCTGGGATCCCGCGGCGATCGCAAGGGCTCAGCTTCTGAGCTCGGGCGATCGCCATGACGTGATTCTACGTCAAGGTGCGGGAACTACCCGCATCCTATGACGTAGAATCACGTCAGGGTGCGGGAAGGGGTTAAGGAAACACCGGATGACCGACGGACTGTGGTGTGCCACATTTGCCAAACCAGGATCAGCAGGGGTTCCACCACTAATAGCTTAACTACCACCAGTATGCGCAGGCATATGAATGCTAAACACCCCACTCAGTGGCAACAAGCGCGTTCACCTCCGGCCGTGCACACCACTGCTCCTTCCCCTGTGTCAGCTGATAGTCAGCCCCCTGCCCAGGACCCTGCCCCAAAAACCCCATCGTCGCCTCCACGATCCTCCACAGCATCCACCAGCGTTCAGCTCTCCATACCCCAGACGCTGGAGCGGAAACGCAAACCCACCCGCACGCCCAAGCCCTTAATGTGCACATCTCCAGATTGCTAAGCCTGGAGATGCTGCCCTATAGGCTAGTAGAGACCGAGGCCTTTCGCAGCCTCATGGCGGCGGCCGCCCCTCGGTATTCGGTCCCCAGCCGCCACTACTTTTCCCGATGTGCCGTCCCAGCCCTGCACCAGCACGTGTCAGACAACATAATCCGTGCCCTGACCAACGCCGTTTCTGACAAGGTCCACCTGACCACGGACACATGGACGAGTGCTGCCGGGCAGGGCCACTATATATCGCTGACGGCACATTGGGTTAACTTGGTGGAGGCTGGGACCGAGTCTGACCCTGCGGCTGGTCATATACTGCCGACGCCGAGGATTGCGGGGCCTACCTCGGTCCAGGTGTTTCAGGCCTACTATGCCTCCTCCTCCTCCCACCCCTCCTCCACCTCCTCCTCCGAACGACCATCCGTGGGCATGGCGCCATCAGTCGGTAGCTCTAGGCACAGCAGCAGTGCCGTCGCTAAGCGACAGCAGGCGGTGCTCAAACTGCTGAGCCTAGGCGATAAAAGGCACACCGCCCAAGAACTATTACAGGGCATCACGGCGCAGACTAATCTGTGGCTGGCACCGCTGAACCTGAAGCCAGGCATGGTTGTGTGTGACAACGGCCGTAACCTGGTGGCGGCTCTGCAACTCGGCAGACTGACACATGTGCCATGCCTGGCCCATGTGTTAAATCTGATAGTTCAGCGTTTCCTCAAGACATACCCCAATCTGTCTGATTTGCTCACGAAGGTGCGCCGCATCTGTGCGCATTTCAGGAAGTCCAGCACAGATGCTGCCACTCTCAGGGCAGCGCAGCGCCGCCTCCAACTGCCCGCTCACCGACTGTTGTGCGACGTGCCCACGAGGTGGAATTCAACAGTGACCATGTTATCCAGAGTTTACCAGCAGCGCCGAGCGATTGTAGACTGCCAGATGTCAACTTCCACCAGAACTGGTAGTCAGGTCAGTCAGCTTCCTCAAGTCTACAATGAGGAGTGGACGTGGATGTCTGATATCTGTCAGGTGCTGAGTAACTTTGAGGAGTCAACACAGATGGTCAGTGGCGATGCCGCCATCATCAGCCTCACCATCCCGCTGCTTGGCCTGTTGAAAAACTCTCTGGTCAGCATGAAGTCGGAAGCTTTGCGCTCCTCACAAGAGATGGGGGAAGAATATTCCCTTGTTGATAGCCAAAGCACCCTTAGGTCTGTTTCTCAGCGCATATCGGAGGAGGTGGAGGTGGATGAGGAGGAAGAGGAGGAGAATGTTGGCGAGACACAAGAGGGGACCATTGTTGAGTCCTTCACTGTTGAGCGTGTATGGGCAGAAGAAGAGGAGTTGGAGGAGTTGGAGGAGGAGGAAATGGACAGTCAGGCCAGTGAGGGGAGTGAATTCTTACGCGTTGGTACTCTGGCGCATATGGCAGATTTCATGCTAGGCTGCCTATCCCGTGACCCTCGCGTTCAAAGAATTTATTCCAGCACCGATTACTGGGTGTTCACTCTCCTGGACCCACGGTACAAGCAAAATCTTTCCACTCTCATCCCTGGAGAGGAAAGGAGTGTGAGAATGCATGAATACCAGCAGGCCCTGGTGCACAAGCTGAAACAGTATTTCCCTTCTGACAGCGCTAGCGGCAGAGTGCGTAGTTCTGCGGGACAAGTAGCGAGGGAGAGTAGGCGAGCAGGCAGCTTGTCCAGCACTGGCAAGGGTACGCTTTACAAGGCTTTTGCCAGCTTTATGTCACCCCAGCAAGACACTGTCACCTGTCCCCAGTCTCGGCAGAGTAGGGCTGATCTTTACAGAAAGATGGTGAGGGAGTACGTAGCTGACCATACCATCGTCCTAAATGATCACACAGCTCCCTACAACTACTGGGTTTCAAAGCTGGACATGTGGCACGAACTGGCGCTGTACGCCTTGGAGGTTCTTGCCTGCCCTGCCGCTAGCGTCTTGTCCGAGCGGGTTTTCAGTGCAGCTGGTGGCATCATCACCGATAAGCGTACACGCCTGTCGACTGACAGCGCTGACAGGCTGACGCTTATCAAGATGAATAAAGCCTGGATTTCTCCTAATTTCCAATCTCCACCAGGTGAAGGAAGCTCAACCTGAATAATTTATCCACTCCTCCTCATTTTCCTCCTTCTCCTCCTCTTTGTACAGTAAAGCAGAGGAAACTGGCTATTTTTTGACAGGGCCCACTGGCTCTAGCTATAGTACTTTATGCATTTAATTTTTATGGAGGGCCACCGACCCGGTCCTCTGTTTTAAACAATTTTTGGGAGTGCCACATACAGGCACTCAATCTATACAATTTTTCTGGAGGGCCACCTACCTGCTTCTCTGGTTTGAAAACTTTTTTGGACTGCCACATACAGGCACTCAATCTATTCAATTTTTCTGGAGGGCCACCTACCTGCTCCTCTGGTTTGAAAACTTTTTTGGACTGCCACATACAGGCACTCAATCTATTCCATTTTTCTGGAGGGCCACCTACCTGCTCCTCTGGTTTGAAAACTTTTTTGGACTGCCACATACAGGCACTCAATCTATTCCATTTTTATGGAGGGCCACCTACCTGCTCCTCTGGTTTGAAAACTTTTTTGGACTGCCACATACAGGCACTATCCAAATTGAATTGTCTCCATAGCAGCCTCCACACGTTGTCTACATTGCTACCTCCAAAAGTCGTCCATATAGCTGCCTCCATACATTGTCCCTTTATCAAACGAGGTGTGTCAGGCAGAAATTTGGGTTGTTTTCATGGATTCCACATCAAAGTTGTTAACTTTGTCGCCACCCTGCTGTGTTATCCACAAAATACACTGGCAAACTTTTACCATTTACGGATATTATTTCAGCGCTTCTTGCGCATCTGTTTACATTCCCCTCACCCGCCATATCCTAAACTTATAAGAACGCTACTACACTTGATCTTATACAAAAGGTTCTTAGAAGTGCTGTTTGGGGAGTAGCCTAGAGACAGGGGCTTGGATTGGCGAAAGCTCGCCTGGCAGCGGAGCGCCAGCTCCATGCCAAGAACCTACTAACATAGTTTTAACTGCAGCACCTTTAATCTACTACTAGTTCACTGCCTCCATACATGGCCGCCTTATCAAACGTGCTGTGTCAGGCAGAATTTTGGGTTGTTTTCATGGCTTCCACAACAAACTTGTTAACTTTGTCGCCACCCTGCTGTGTAATCCTCAAAATATACTGGCAAACTTTTACCATTTACGGATATTATTTCAGCGCTTCTTGCGCATCTGTTTACATTCCCCTCACCCGCCATATTCCAAACTTATAAGAACGCTACTACACTTAACTTGGTGCAGGCTGGGACCGAGTCTGACCCTGGGGCTGGTCATATACTGCCGACGCAGAGGACTGCGGGGCCTACCTCGGTCCAGGTGTTTCAGGCCTACTATGCCTCCTCCTCCTCCCACCCCTCCTCCACCTCCTCCTCCTCCGAATTACCATCCGTGGGCATTGCGCCATCAGTCGGTAGCTCTAGGCACAGCAGCAGTGCCGCCGCTAAGCGACAGCAGGCGGTGCTCAAACTGCTGAGCCTAGGTGATAAAAGGCACACCGCCCAAGAGCTATTACAGGGCATTCCACATCAAACTTGTTAACTTTGTCGCCACCGTGCTGTGTAAGCCACAAAATATACTGGAAAACTTTTTTCATTTACGGATATTATTTCAGCGCTTCTTGCGCAGATGTTTACATTCCCCTCACCCGCCATATCCCAAACTTATAAGAACGCTACTACACTTGATCTTATACAAAAGGTTCTTAGAAGTGCTGTTTGGGGAGTAGCCTAGAGACAGGGGCTTGGATTGGCGAAAGCTCGCCTGGCAGCGGAGCGCCAGCTCCATGCCAAGATCCAACTAACATAGTTTTAACTGCAGCACCTTTAATCTGCTACTAGTTCACTGCCTCCATACATGGTCCCCTTATCAAACGAGCTGTGTCAGGCAGAATTTTGGATTGTTTTCATGGCTTCCATGTTAACTTTGTCGCCACCCTACTGTGTAATCCACAAAATATACTGGCAAACTTTTATCATGTACCGATATTATTTGAGCGCTTCTTGCTCACCTCCTTTGGTTCCTCTCTGCCACCCATTGGTTTGAAGCCTGAGTCCATTTAGGGTATGTTGCCATGACACTCTCTAGCCTGCCGCTGCTGCCGCTGCCGCTGCCTCTGCGTGCCGTCCCCTATAGTGTCAGGGTCAATTATTGGATGTTTTAGATGCTATCTAGCCTCATTCGGTCACTCTGTCATGGCCATGCTGTTGCCCATAATTTTGGCATAATGGTGCGATTAAGCAGCCTCAGAGGCATCCATGCATGCTGCCCCTGCTGTTTCCTGTCCATTTCCGTGGTGTTTAAATCCTTTTCTGAGGTTCCCAGGTGTTTGGCCAAGCTTGGGTCTTTGACCTTTAAGACCCAGAGTCCTCTGAAGATTCTTCTTTTCAACCCTGTGAATAGGAAGCCAAGAAGCTCCACCACAGAAGTGCTTCATGGGTGCATGTGGATATTCTTGTGGTTTTTCTATCCTTGAGGAAAAACATTCACCCTTGCCGTGAGTCTTTGAGCAATGAAATTTGGGATACTTAGCCCACAACACGGGGCAGGATGGCCGAGCGGTCTAAGGCGCTGCGTTCAGGTCGCAGTCTCCCCTGGAGGCGTGGGTTCGAATCCCACCTCTGACAGCAAATCTTTTCCTGGAAATGACGGCTTTATCATGGCAGCCACTGCCAAATGTGTACACCTGTAATAGACAAAAGGGTAACTTCAGTCACTCTTTTTTGCTAGACCAAACGTGTCCTTCAAACTCTCGAATCCACACACCTTGATGAATAGGATATGCAATCAATGCGTACACATAGTCTTTGTTTGCCACCTGTCTCCGATCTCAGATGATGGCTTTATGGGACTATGAAAACTTAGACTTTTAAGCCATTCCTGTCATCATTGAAAGAGTTCAACAAGACAGCGATAAAATTATGATCAGAGGCATCACATATTTCTGTGGCCTCAAGCTTTTGGCCTCAAATCCAAAATCTAAAATGCCAACTTTTCTCAAAAGTTAACTGTTTTCTTTACTCACGTTTCGAAACGCATCCAAACTTTACCCAAGAAGAAGGCTTCATAGCTCAGGGGTTAGAGCACTGGTCTTGTAAACCAGGGGTAATGAGTTCAAATCTCACTGGGGCCTAACTTATTTATCCAGGCTAACTTGACTTTATTGCTTTTGGACAGAGTTTTCTGGGACCTTTAAGACCCAGAGTCCTCAGAAGATTCTTCTTTTAGACCCTGTGAATAGGAAGCCAAGAAGCTCCACCACAGAAGTGCTTCATGGGTGCATGTGGATATTCTTGTGGTTTTTCTATCCTTGAGGAATAACATTCACCCTTGCCGTGAGTCTTTGAGCAACGAAATTTGGGATACTTAGCCCACAACACGGGTCAGGATGGCCGAGCGGTCTAAGGCGCTGCGTTCAGCTCGCAGTCTCCCCTGGAGGCGTGGGTTCGAATCCCACTTCTGACAGCAAAACTTTTCCTGGAAATGACGGCTTTATCATGGCAGCCACTGCCAAATGTGTACACCTGTAATAGACAAAAGGGTAACTTCAGTCACTCTTTCTTGCTAGACCAAACGTGTCCTTCAACCTCTCGAATCCACACACCTTGATGAATAGGATATGCAATCAATGCGTACACATAGTCTTTGTTTGCCACCTGTCTCCGATCTCAGATGATGGCTTTATGGGACTATGAAAACTTAG
>NC_092411.1:275167909-275170409 GCF_040894005.1 Engystomops pustulosus | reverse complement strand
CTTTTTTGCTAGACCAAACGTGTCCTTCAAACTCTCGAATCCACACACCTTGATGAATAGGATATGCAATCAATGCGTACACATAGTCTTTGTTTGCCACCTGTCTCCGATCTCAGATGATGGCTTTATGGGACTATGAAAACTTAGACTTTTAAGCCATTCCTGTCATCATTGAAAGAGTTCAACAAGACAGCGATAAAATTATGATCAGGAGCATCACATATTTCTGTGGCCTCAAGCTTTTGGCCTCAAATCCCACATCTAAAATGCCAACTTTTCTCAAAAGTTAACTGTTTTCTTTACTCACGTTTCGAAACGCATCCAAACTTTACCCAAGCAGAAGGCTTCATAGCTCAGGGGTTAGAGCACTGGTCTTGTAAACCAGGGGTCGTGAGTTCAAAGCTCACTGGGGCCTAACTTATTTATCCAGGCTAACTTGACTTTATTGCTTTTGGACAGAGTTTTCTGGGACCTTTAAGACCCAGAGTCCTCTGAAGATTCTTCTTTTCAACCCTGTGAATAGGAAGCCAAGAAGCTCCACCACAGAAGTGCTTCATGGGTGCATGTGGATATTCTTGTGGTTTTTCTATCCTTGAGGAAAAACATTCACCCTCGCCGTGAGTCTTTGAGCAACGAAATTTGGGATACTTAGCCCACAACACGGGTCAGGATGGCCGAGCGGTCTAAGGCGCTGCGTTCAGGTCGCAGTCTCCCCTGGAGGCGTGGGTTCGAATCCCACTTCTGACAGCAAAACTTTTCCTGGAAATGACGGCTTTATCATGGCAGCCACTGCCAAATGTGTACACCTGTAATAGACAAAAGGGTAACTTCAGTCACTCTTTTTTGCTAGACCAAACGTGTCCTTCAAACTCTCGAATCCACACACCTTGATGAATAGGATATGCAATCAATGCGTACACATAGTCTTTGTTTGCCACCTGTCTCCGATCTCAGATGATGGCTTTATGGGACTATGAAAACTTAGACTTTTAAGCCATTCCTGTCATCATTGAAAGAGTTCAACAAGACAGCGATAAAATTATGATCAGGAGCATCACATATTTCTGTGGCCTCAAGCTTTTGGCCTCAAATCCCACATCTAAAATGCCAACTTTTCTCAAAAGTTAACTGTTTTCTTTACTCACGTTTCGAAACGCATCCAAACTTTACCCAAGCAGAAGGCTTCATAGCTCAGGGGTTAGAGCACTGGTCTTGTAAACCAGGGGTCGTGAGTTCAAATCTCACTGGGGCTTAACTTATTTATCCAGGCTAACTTGACTTTATTGCTTTTGGACAGAGTTTTCTGGGACCTTTAAGACCCAGAGTCCTCTGAAGATTCTTCTTTTCAACCCTGTGAATAGGAAGCCAAGAAGCTCCACCACAGAAGTGCTTCATGGGTGCATGTGGATATTCTTGTGGTTTTTCTATCCTTGAGGAAAAACATTCACCCTTGCCGTGAGTCTTTGAGCAACGAAATTTGGGATACTTAGCCCACAACACGGGTCAGGATGGCCGAGCGGTCTAAGGCGCTGCGTTCAGGTCGCAGTCTCCCCTGGAGGCGTGGGTTCGAATCCCACTTCTGACAGCAAAACTTTTCCTGGAAATGACGGCTTTATCATGGCAGCCACTGCCAAATGTGTACACCTGTAATAGACAAAAGGGTAACTTCAGTCACTCTTTTTTGCTAGACCAAACGTGTCCTTCAAACTCTCGAATCCACACACCTTGATGAATAGGATATGCAATCAATGCGTACACATAGTCTTTGTTTGCCACCTGTCTCCGATCTCAGATGATGGCTTTATGGGACTATGAAAACTTAGACTTTTAAGCCATTCCTGTCATCATTGAAAGAGTTCAACAAGACAGCGATAAAATTATGATCAGGAGCATCACATATTTCTGTGGCCTCAAGCTTTTGGCCTCAAATCCCACATCTAAAATGCCAACTTTTCTCAAAAGTTAACTGTTTTCTTTACTCACGTTTCGAAACGCATCCAAACTTTACCCAAGCAGAAGGCTTCATAGCTCAGGGGTTAGAGCACTGGTCTTGTAAACCAGGGGTCGTGAGTTCAAAGCTCACTGGGGCCTAACTTATTTATCCAGGCTAACTTGACTTTATTGCTTTTGGACAGAGTTTTCTGGGACCTTTAAGACCCAGAGTCCTCTGAAGATTCTTCTTTTCAACCCTGTGAATAGGAAGCCAAGAAGCTCCACCACAGAAGTGCTTCATGGGTGCATGTGGATATTCTTGTGGTTTTTCTATCCTTGAGGAAAAACATTCACCCTTGCCGTGAGTCTTTGATCAACGAAATTTGGCATACTTAGCCCACAACACGGGTCAGGATGGCCGAGCGGACTAAGGCGCTGCGTTCAGGTCGCAGTCTCCCCTGGAGGCGTGGGTTCGAATCCCACTTCTGACAGCAAAACTTTTCCTGGAAATGACGGCTTTATCATGGCAGCCACTGCCAAATGTGTACACCTGTAATAGACAAAAGGG